>NC_090756.1:42812462-42847462 GCF_036898095.1 Palaemon carinicauda | reverse complement strand
CCGCAAAAAAAAAAAAAATCATATTGCTGAAAAAATATCTTTTATTTTCATTTTGCAAAATTAAGATTTGATTTCTATCTTTTGCACAAAAAAAATATTTTCAATTTGAATTTTTTTTTATTATTATTTTGTAGAAAAGATAATATTTCCTTTGGCAAAAAGTAATTACGCACACGTACACATATACACACATACACATACACACACACACTCACATATATATATATATATATATATATATATATATATATATATATATATATATATATATATATATATATATATATATATATATATATATATATATATATATATATATATATATATATATATATATATATATATATATATATATATATATATATATATGTATGTATGTGTGTGTATGTGTGTTTGTGTGTATGTGTATATAACATAAATTATTATTATTATTATTATGATTATTATTATTATTATTATTATTATTGTTGTTGTTGCTGTTGTTATATAATTTCATTATTCCTTCTGGGGTTTCTGCTAAGTGAGGATAAAAGCAACACCTACATTGAAATAATAGATAATAGAAATAAGTAATGGACAAAATATTTTCCATTTTGTCCTAATAAAAAAAAAACAAGATTTATATGTACTAGAAAATTTTGCTTAACATAAATGTTATGTATTATTGTAAAAATGTACCGTATTACCTGAAATGTTACGTGTCTTAAGGGCAACATTGCATCATATTGCATTGATAAAAATTGTTAGGCTTTGTACATAACTGAAATAATGTATTTTGATATTAAGGTTCAATCGTTTATTGATTACCTCAAATATAGGATGTGACTCTTCTGACTTTTGTATTGCAGTAGGATTTAACTCTTTTGAGAGCGATGCTCTCATGTTTTGTATGATTGTTTTGGTTTGTGAGATTGTTTATGTGACGCTCGACGCTCAGTTGTTGGGAGTTGGTTGTTAGAAGCCAAGAGTTTCAGAGCAATGTAATCACAGGTCCATTAAATGTATTTTAAGAATACCAACGTATCATTAAACCCCACAGAGAAAAATTGGTGACATCGGAAGGGGCAAACAGCATCACTAATTCATGGATAATTACTAATAATTACTCATTCATTTTCAGGTGAGTAATATGCTAAAATCACCAGACGATATACAATCTACTTAATCATAAACTAAACCTTTGAATCAGTATTTAATGCTAAAAGAGGTTTACTCCCAGGTGCAAACTTTCCATTCACTCATTCCCGTATTCCATTATTCCCAGCACAAACTCATTCCTACGTAATTCTGCGTAATTCTCGCTTCAATAAAGTGAATCTGGATGTGAGTTTCCGGGACTTCTATTGCCCAAAACAGTTTCAATAAATATTCTGTGATGCAAAAAACTTTAACTGTTACCGGTAGAAAGTTTTTGTGTTTCTTTTTTTCTGTTAATGAAGTTATTTAATCTGTTTTTAAGTTAGAATGAGAGGAGATATCATGTAATAATTCTCTCGAAAAATTTACTTATTCGTTCACTCGGATCTTCTTCTTCTTCTTCTTCTTCTTCTTCTTCTTCTTCTTCTTCTTCTTCTTCTTCTTCTTCTTCTTCTTCTTCCGTTATCCTTATATTGATGGGTCGGCTGCTTGATGTGTTCTCTCCAGTCAGTGGAATCAACAGGCTAGATTACATTTACCAAATATGTCATAAAACACCGGAATGTCATATTTATAAAAACGTTCTTTTTTAACCATCAAATGTGTTTAGGACTATCTGAAATGTGTAATTTCCCTAGATAAATCTCATTTATTTGGAAATCTATACCTTGGTAAGCACTGTAATATGTGTATATTTTCACTTCTATAATGATATCCTCTCAAAATAATTACCATACTCATTAACATTAATCCAAAGAAATAGCCTTTTTGCTAAGCTTATCACATATAATAGTTTTAATTACCTCTTCCAAGGAGGTTATTGTGAGAGTGAGTCGTTATGCTGTAAGCGAGAGGTGAAGTGAATGTAACTTATTTTACTTTCAACAAATAGCAAGTTCATATACAGCAGGTTCAGGACAAGAAGTCACAAAAATTCAAACAAAATAATTCATGAAAACACAGGCTGAAACTGGTTCTGCTAAAATTCAGGCATAGCCTAAAACGAGATATACAATAAAAAAGAAAATAACATTACAATGTACGAGCGTGTGTGAAACATGTACTGTACATGGCTCCTCCAACCCCCCCCTCAAAAAAAAAATTGATATATATATATATATATATATATATATATATATATGAAATAGGGTGTCTTGCTCTTGAAAATCATTCTCTAGGTGGGACATATTACAGGAGATACGCAGGTTTTAGCCAGTTAATGGAGGCGCAGTATTCTTTGCCAAAAATTTTGACTAAGAAAGCCTTCGAACTGCAACAGATCACGAGGAAAGGGCCTGTTTAAGTGTATGATTGCGGTGCCTTGCTAGTGCCATTGCACAGGAAAACGTGCATAGTAAAGTATAAATCTGTCGGTATGTGTTGCTTACCTGGGTTATTGTAAGTCAAGCGGCATGGAGTAAATTTTCCGGCAACCTGCTGTAGGTGCTGGAGATTGTTGGAGGATGTCGCAACCATAAAAAAAATTGGGGAGGGACAAGCAACGGATTGACACACACCATTTCAGCTACTGAGACAACCTGCGTATCTATAGGAGTGGTCCTTAGTCCCAGGCATACCCAGGGGAGCTGGGTAAACCAGTTGGAGTCCTTTCAGCAAGACATCAAAGCTACTATGTGTGTGCAATGAAAATGTTCAAACATTCAGCTGGTAGAAGGTTTGTAGGCGCTTGTCTAATGGAGGGTTATTCCCAGGAGATTTGCTAATGGTGTCTACAATTGAGAGGTGAAATGGAACCCCTGCCAGAAGTAATAAGCTCAGAGATGCCAAATCTTGCTATCCACCCGGTGAGTACATGAGGTGGATGTTGGAGTTAGTTTCTATGAGAATGGCTTCAGGCCGAGTGATGTGGTTGATGATGGTAAACAGGTAACATTGTCCTTGTGATGTGGGTAGGGGACCTAATATGTTGATGTGAATGTAGGCAAAAAGACATAGAGGTTGAGGGAAGGTGTCCACTCCTGAATCCATGGGTTGATGCACTTTTGAAGTTTAGGATGAAGTACAGGTGCAGACCCAAATCCTTAGCATCCTTAGTAATGCCATGCTAAATCAACTTCTTCTTCAGTAGCTGTACAGTAGGTCAGCGAGAGGGATGTAAAAGGCCATGAATGAAGTAAAAAACCTGTTGGCGCATGGGAGCAGATAACCATGGTCGTGGTCTACTGGTACTGACATCACTGAGGAAGATGGTGTTGAAGTTGTCGAGGGAGATATCTTATCAACAGAGTTATGTGCAGGATGTCCTACATGGTTGGTACTCTGGATCTTTTTTGGGGGTTTTCTGCTAAGGTGTTGTAATCTAATCCCAGGTGAATGGCGGCCACTGTGTTTCTTGACAGGGCATAGGCAATGGGATTTATTTTCCCAAGGACTGTTGAAGGGTGCAATTGTATTCAGATGGCAAGGACATATCAACGTTGACGTACCGACCAGGCGTAAGACCATCGAGTGAAGGCATGCTCCAGAGGCATTTGGTCCATGCGAGTGACCATGAGCATACCTTCTAAGAAGTGGCGAAAGTGACGGACAGCCAAATGCAGTGCCAGCAATTCGCAGTTTTCTACTGAAGAAGGGCAATGGGAGGGGCAAGCTGTTGACCACCTGCTCGAGTACTGCACCAATAATAGCGATGTCGTTTGCATCTGTAGAGAGAAGGAGAGGAATAAGTGACACGGGAAAAGTTAGAGCAGCAGCGGTTGATAGGGCATTCTTTGCGTTGCAGAAGGCCACTTCTTAAAGGGCACCCACTTCAGGTCTTTGGCTGGCCCTTGAGGGAAAACTAGAGGAGGCAAGAGTGGCAGTAATGGCTGGTTGGAAACATTGATGATAGTTGATCATGACAAAGAATTTTATCAGTCCTTTGAGTGTCTGGGGAGGGGAAGTTCTGAATAGCTGCTACCTTTTCAGAGAGGCGGTGTATTCCTTCAGGAGTGATGCAGTGCCCTAAGAATGATACTTTGGTGGTTCCAAAGGTAAACTTGTCATACCGGACTACAAGGCTGTTCTGTTGTAGGCGGTTGAGCACGATGCATAGTGGAGAGAGGTGTTCCTCTTTGTGCAAGAAAACACAAGTATGTCATCCACGTAACATACACAGAAGGGAAGGTCTCCTAAGATGCTATCCATTAGGCGTTGAAATGTGGCCCCAGCATCACAAAGGCCAAAACAGGAGTAATATAAGGGGGTATGTACAGAAAGGTGTGATTATGACGGTCTTGGGGATGTGTTCTGGATTCATGGGCACCTGATAATACGCCTACAGGAGGTCGAGCATGGAGAAAACCTTTGTTTTGTGCAAGTAGAAAGTCATATCACCTATGTTAGGGAGGGGATGGTGATCCGGTTCTTTCTGCAAGTTTAGGCGCCAGAAAACCCCACATGAGAGTAGAGAGCCATCTTTTATCAGGACTATTTGTAAGGGTGACTATCATGGCTTGAGGCCTTTTTGGCGTTGTTTATCGGCTGCTCATAAGTGCATCATGTAAAAAGAAAAGATTAGTGATAGGGGAGGCCACTGCCACAAGCGATGCACTACTGACACGTTTTTTGTCCCCTGACAACTGTTCACACATATTTTTGCATCAGCCCTGAATCTGGAGTGTTATTAGCATAACTGTGGCTGATGGGCATCAGTAAGTGGCTGTAGAGGGCATTGGTTTGGGAGTGAGTGAGCTGTGGGTGGAGGGTGTCTTTGTTGCCCCTCTGGCACGTCATGGGGTAGACGTCAATGTCCTACTGCATTCACGTCAGCTTCGGTCAATGTTGAATAGCTGTCCTCTTCGTCAGGATTAGAGGCATTGGAGGAGGTCTTAAAGGTGGCAAAGTGGCTGTCCATAAGGGTGTCATCTTTGGCTATCAGGTCCTTCATGGGCAAAATATCGACATCGGATATGGCAGCACGTATAGGTTTGGGTAAGCGTCGTACCCAAAGGAGAGTAGTAGTAGATGAGTGATTCTGGTCATTTCCCTGAGGGCGAGCAAAGTTTTTTTGGTCATCCAACGGTTGTTAAGAGAGCTGAAAATGTTTGACTATAAGGCGGTGGCGAGTACTGCTCCAGGAGGTATGTTTTGAGGGTATCTTATGCTATTGGGGTGTCGCCTTGCTAGCAAACCGAATCGGAGATTTCTTGGGAAGTGTCCACGGGGATCATTGCGAAAACTTAGCCTTCTTTGGTGCTTGAGCGAGTCACGTCCTTGAGGCAGAATTGGAACCCTGCTTGCTTATATATACACACAGTACAGTATATGTATATATACATACATAAATAATTTTCTTTGCAGTTCCGTCAAAGCAGAATTCACTCAATCTCCTTCTCCTATTTCTTTTTCTTTGGGGGGGGGCACAAATGTATTTTATTGATTACTTCTTTGGCATTTAATCATTTTGGGACTTCAGCCCCCTTTCAATGTTATGTGAAACGTATTATTATTATTATTATTATTATTATTATTATTATTATTATTATTATTATTATTATTATTACAGGCTAAATTACAGCTACTCTAGCTGGAAAAACATGAAGCTATATACCCAAGGGCTTCAACAACGAAAAATAGCTCAGTGAGGAAAGGCCATCAAGGAAATAAATAAACTACAAGAGAAGTAATGAACAATCAAAATGAAATATCCTTAGCACAGCAATGGCATTAAATTGGATCTTTCATATATAAACTATAAAAATTTTAGAATTAAACAAGAGTAAAACAAGATAGAATACTGAGCCTAAGTGTACCCTCAGGAAAGGAGTTTGAAATTACATTTATATCTTTGAACACAAAACTATAACGGATTCTTTGATAGCTAAATCATCTCATGAAGGGTCAATGGAGTCTTCCATGGCCCAAGATTTATCTGTGGTGGAGATTTCGTCAAAAACTGTCGAGTAGTTTTGACAAAACCCTGTCCACAGACAGACAGACAGAGACAAGCAAGTAAATAAAACGATTTGAGTATATAACCTCCTTGGCGGAAGTAACATAAGAACAACTAATGAAGAAGAAGTAAGATTAAACTTAGAAAAGGTTTGGTAGTTTAATTTAGATTGATTTCATCACCTCAGGGGAACCAAGTAGTTTTTAATCTCATCATATGTTGTATTATATTTAAAAGATTGAATTTAATTCTGTGAAAAAAAAATTAGAAAGGAAAATTACTATATGTTGCAAATTTCCATCACACTATGTTATCTTAACAGGGATAAAAAAGGGATTATCCGTGTAGATTCATCAAATAAAAAATCAATATCTACTGAAAATATGTATCTTTAACACAATGAGATAATCTGAGAAGCGTTACCGTGTATCTGTAAGGAAATAAGTTTTACTCAAGTTTAAGAGAGAGAGAGAGAGAGAGAGAGGAGAGAGAGGAGAGAGAGAGAGAGAGTTGGATTGCTCTCATGAAGTTAAAAACCTTCTCTTCGACTGAACACGTTTTACGATCAGCCATTCACAGGAGGAAGATTATGGACGATTTTGTAGCTTCTTTTGATTAAAATGCTTTTTGATGCTTCACAAGAGAGAGAGAGAGAGAGAGAGAGAGAGAGAGAGAGAGAGAGAGAGAGATAATACTATCTTTGGAACTCCTCAAAGTATCAAAACTTTTATTCTATTTTCTAGGTTTCTTCCCTAAAAGGGAAGAAATAAGGAGGAAAAGAAGGAATATCTGAAAGTAAGAATTATCTCTCTCTCTCTCTCTCTCTCTCTCTCTCTCTCTCTCTCTCTCGTGAGTTTAAACTCTTTAAAACTGATCAAGGATTTAAAGTTCTAAAACTCTTTAAAGAAATTTATCTTTTTTCTGTTTATATCTTGAAAAAAAAAAATGAAGGTTTTGAAGTTGTGGTAAAAATGAGAGCTAATGATAAGGCTTTGCAATAATGAATCAACAATCCTTAATCAGATCAAGATAATGATATACAACTTCTTGTAGGGAGATGATGAAAATCGAGATGTTGAATGATTCATCCAACATTGGATTATATCTAAAACCTTTGAGTATATAAAAAAAATGGATGGAAAATGGATGAATAAACAAAACAACATCAGAGCTTTGTCATGTTTAAATTTACTTTGTTTTTATTTTACATCATTTATAAAACCAGGGATAATTGTTCATCCGAATCATGGCAGCTTTCGATTTAATCAGTTGTGGCGTATCAGTAACATCTCTACCTAGTGATTGCGAGAGTGGGGTTCGAGAACCGCTCAAACTTGTTAGTTCCTTCAGTGTCTGCAACGTCCCCATCCTTTTTAGCTAAAAATGGGGGTTTTAGGGGAGCCTATAGCTCTACCTGGTGAGTCATCAGCAGCCATTGCCTGACCCTTCGTGGTCCTAGCTTGGTTGGGGCAGGCGCTTGGGCGCTGACAGTCTCCGGGGGATTGTCCCGCTTTCTAGCGCAGTGTTACTGTCCGTTGCCTTTGGCATTCACGAGTTGCCGCTAAACGTTTAAACTGTCTATTTAATTTCATCTAAAGAATAAAAAAAAAATATGAATTTAATTATTTTTTTGACATTGACATGTCAACATTTCCAGTTTTATGAGGACATCATCCACACGCTTCTTGATCATCCGGAATAAAGACAAGAATATATTCCCAATTTTTTGCTTCATTGGACAGATGTTAAATTAAAAACCACATAGTTGTTGAAGCGTGGAGCTCTTTTTCCGCGAACTAAGGCAGGGACATAACTATGTATTATTATTATTATTATTATTATTATTATTATTACTATTATTATTATTATTACCATCTAAGCTACAATCCTAAATATAAAAGCCCAAGGACTCAAATAGGACAAATCTCAAGAATGGAGCGTTTGAGTCCCTTTACTAGGACCTGAGAGAGAGAGAGAGAGAGAGAGAGAGAGAGAGAGAGAGTAATGATGTGCTCTACACGAACTTACAATGCTTGATTTTTTTTTTTTAGTTACTTTTACGATATGGAAATTAGTGATCGTCTAATTTCTTCTGTTTATCATTTTCCAAAAATGTTACATCATTAAAATCAGCATTGAGAATTATAAAGAAAAAGTATTGAGGTATTTTTATCGACAAAATTATTGACACATTTATTGTGTTACTGTGACATTTCCTGAGATTTCTCCATTGTACAGAAAAACATGTTGAACGAATCGAAGTTCGTCCAAGGACAAACGTGACCATAAAATCAAGAATTTATCAATATCTTTATCTTTTGGAATCTATCTGTTTTATATGACGACATGTAATGGATTAAGAGGTAAGGAGAATAAGTGATATATATATATATATATATATATATATATATATAATAAAACTGGTCAGGCTGAGGATGAACATAAAAGCCCCTGTCTCGAAACATTCATAAATATTACGAAGGATTCACAGGAAAAAAAAAATCGATGTAAAAGAGCAAGAAGAAATAGGGTTAAAACTTTTAAATAGAATGTATATCAGTGGGTTAAGTGTTTCCTTTTTGTCCACCCTTTATTGGAAAAAAACTGGCACAAACAGCAAACACCATTAATATGCAACAAAGAAGTTTCATATACGGATATTTTTAAACGCTACTGAACATATATATATATATATATATATATGTGTGTGTGTGTGGTGTGTGGGGGGGGGGTTACCTTAACTTAGTGAAAGGGTTTTTTATCACCATGATCAGCTAAGCTGTAATAGTCAGGGCCACTGATACTAGGCTGGTTTGCTGTGCGTGATCAGACGAAAATCTCCCACCATCACGAATCTGCACTGCCTAAAGTGGTGATAAAAACTGGCTAAACCCCAGACAGATATTGACATATCTGAAGCCTTTGTCCTGCAGTGGAGTAAATACGGTTGCATCTTTGTTGTTGATGTAATTGATGTTGTTGTTGTTGCTGTTGTTGTTTTATATTATTATTATTATTATTACTATCCAAGCTACAACCCTAGTTGGAAAAGCAAGATGCTATAAGCCCAGGGGCTCCAACAGGGAAAAATAGCTCAGTGAGGAAAGGAATAAGGAAATAAATAAATGAAGAGAACATATTAACAATAAATCATTCTAAAATAAGAAACAACGTCAAAACAGACATGTCATATAATAAACTATCAACAACATAAAAAACAAATATGTCATAAATAAACTATAAAAAGACTCATGTCCGCCTGGTCACCAAAAAAGCATTTGCTCCAACTTTGAACTTTTGAAGTAGTACTGATTCAACCACCCGATTAGGAAGATCATTCCACAACTTGGTCACAGCTGGAATAAAACTTCTAGAGTACTGCGTAGTATTGAGCCTCGTGATGGAGAAGGCCTGGCTATTAGAATTAACTGCCTGCCTAGTATTACGAACAGGATAGAATTGTCCAGGGAGATCTGAATGTAAAGGATGGTCAGAGTTGTGAAAAATCTTATGCAACATACATAATGAACTAATTGAACGACGGTGCCAGAGATTAATATCTAGATCAGGAATAAGAAATTTAATAGACCGTAAGTTTCTGTCTAACAAATTAAGATGAGAATCAGCAGCTGAAGACCAGACAGGAGAACAATACTCAAAACAAGGTAGAATGAAAGGAATTAAAACACTTCTTCAGAATAGATTGATCACCAAAAATCTTGAAAGACTTTCTCAATAAGCCTATTTTTTGTGAAATTGAAGAAGACACAGACCTTATATGTTTCTCAAAAGTAAATCTACTGTCGAGAATCACACCTAAAATTTTGAAAGAGTCATACATATTTAAAGAAACATTATCAATACTGAGATCCGGATGTTGAGGAACCACCGTCCTTGACCTACTTACAATCATACTTTGAGTTTTGTTAGGATTCAACTTCATACCCCATAATTTGCACCATGCACTAATTCTAGCTAAATCTCTATTAAGGGATTCACCAACCCTAGATCTACATTCAGGGGATGGAATTGACGCAAAGAGAGTAGCATCATCTGCATATGCAACAAGCTTGTTTTCTAGGCCAAACCACATGTCATGTGTATATAGTATGAAAAGTAATGGGCCAAGAACACTACCCTGTGGAACACCAGATATCACATTCCTATAATCACTATGGTGCCCATCAACAACAACTCTTTGAGATCTATTACTTAAAAAATCAATAATAATGCTAAGAAACGACCCACCCACTCCCAACTGTTTCAGTTTGAAAACAAGGGCCTCATGATTAACTCGGTCAAAGGCAGGCACTAAAATCAAGGCCAATCATACGAACTTCCCGACCAAAATCAAGGGATTTCTGTACAGCATTGGAGATTGTAAGAAGGGCATCACATGCTCCAAGGCCTTTACGAAAACCAAATTGCAAACTAGGGAGTAGATGATTACCTTCAGCAAACCTATTAAGACGTTTTGCCAGAAGACGTTCAAAAACTTTAGATAATATGGGAGTTATTGAAATTGGGCGGTAATCAGTGGGACTTGAGCTACCACAAACACATTTACATAGAGGAGTAACATTACCAATTCTCCAACTAGTGCTAAAAGCTCCTCTTCTTGCTAACTTGCGCAAAATAACAGATAACTTTGGAGCCAAGAAATCTGCTGTCTTTATAAAAAACAAAGGAAAAATACCATTTGGGTCTACACCTCCATAAGCATCAAGGTCCATCAACAGAGCTTTAATCTCACGAGATCGAAAAGCTAAACTAGTTAGTTTAGCCTCAGGAAAACAGGAATGAGGAAGTTCAAGTTTTTCATTACTCTGTTTACTGTCAAAAACATCAGCCAAAAGGGTTGCCTTTTCTTTGGACAGTGAGTGACTGAGCCATCTGGTTTAAGTAAAGGAGGAACTGTTGCATCTACACCACGAAAGAAAATGTTAAAAGCCCTGATTGGATTTACATCTTTCGTCCTATTAGTGAGATCTTCGGAACACAATGAGAATAAAGATACAAAAGGATATTTTGTCTCTACAGGAGAAAGGGTTCCACCACCTATCATTGTCTTGATGATTCCTCATAAGGCAGAATTTAGAAAAGAGCGTGAGACAGGATTAGGGGTCGTAATATTCTATAATAGGAGTGGTTTTTTTTTAACCTCTCATCTTTTAATTCTTGACCCTCCTGGCCCCAACGTTCAATTATATGGTCCACATTCCAGAAAAAGGTAGGAAAATATTTTAGATATTGTGTTATTTCTCAGAAAATAAATAAGAATTCTGTACATTGGTTTTCTATGTATTAACGCAATTAATATATTATTTCTTATACATTTATTGTATATCATTTACAACAAAAATAATAAATTATACCGTTTCTAGTCCACTGCAGGACAAAGGCTTCCGACTTGTCCATAGTCATGCCTGGGGTTTGGCCATTTTCATCACCACCCTCGCTACTGCAGATTGGTGATGGTAGGAGGTTTTCGTCTGATCGCTCTCAGCAAACCAACCTATTATCAGTGGCCCTGGCCGGTACAGCTTTGCTGATCTTGGCATAACACAAATCCTTTCACCACGTTAAGGTATCCACACTAAGAAAGGGATATATATATATATATATATATACAACAATAAATACAGCAGTTTCTAGTCCACTGCAGGACAAAGGCCTCATTCATCACCACCCTGGCCAATGCGGATTGGTGATAGTGGGAGATTTTCGGCTGATCGCTCACAACAAACCAATGTAGTATCTGTAGCTTTGACTATTACAGCTTTGCTGATCATGGGGATAAAAAACCCTTACACCACGTTAAGGTATTCCTAATTATGTTCTCATGAAAGACAAGAACTCCCAAATAGCTCAGGGCTCCAGAGGTAACCATCCGTAATGGGTAGGTAACTTTAGCAAACTGCATCTACATTGGAATTTACAAAATACTTCGGTGTAATACATGTAAACTTTCAAGAGCCATACATTACTTGGAATATGAACTCAGTAAACTTTGGATTATTCAGGCCGAGAGTTACGAAAACTTCTTTCCTTGTCCCTTCCTGCGTCTTGTTCCAAAATGCCTTTGGCTCAAGTTGGGATTTCATAGACAAGTTCAACGGTGAAATAAAATGAAAATTAACAAAAAACGATGAAATGAATAATTTTTGTCTATTAGTTCCATAAAATTTATCCTAACTATCTCGTCTTTCTGAAATCTAAATAGTAACGGGTATGGTTTTGTAAATACAGAAAAACGACCTCTCTCTCTCTCTCTCTCTCTCTCTCTCTCTCTCTCTCTTATAATTATATATATATATATATATATATGTATATATACACAGTATATATATATATATATACAGCATATATATATATATATATACATATATATATATATATATATATAAATATATATTCATATATATATATATATATATATACATACATATATATATATATATGTGTGTGTGTGTGTGTGTGTGTTTGTGTGTGTATGTGAAAATGTGTGCGTGTGTGTGTGCATGCCTGTGTGTGCGTGCGTATGTGTGTGTATTATAGCCACGAAAGGAAAAATGATAAGATTTTATTAGAGTTAGTACTGTCGTCCATTACGGACATCAACAGACCCAACAATGAGAATTCACATACAAAGATATTGTGTTTATACAGAAGGGGATGCTACAGCTCTCAATTTCTCTATAATTACAGAAAAGTCAGATTTTAAGTAGATGTATAATACCTGATTAACAAAATACCGAATAAAATAAATAATCCTTCGAGAAGGTAAAAGACTAAGTTGATTTTTAATAAACAATATAATATTTTTTTTCTATTTTTTTTATTCTTTGACCAAAAACCTAATAGTTTTGTAATAGGTAAAAGATCCTTCCAGAAGATTGATATACTCACAATTGATGATTTTGGACTTTTAAACATCCCGTGATAATCTCCTCCATGTGTTCATTTGATGTAATGAAAACACCAGAGATTCACTTTGGGAGATTAAATAATTTCCAT
This sequence comes from Palaemon carinicauda, assembly GCF_036898095.1. Lineage (NCBI taxonomy): Eukaryota > Metazoa > Arthropoda > Malacostraca > Decapoda > Palaemonidae > Palaemon > Palaemon carinicauda. The sequence continues at coordinate 42,834,414 of NC_090756.1, read as the reverse complement.
TTCCTTAATGACTATATCCATATTAGTATAACCCACTCCCTTTATATTACGAGAGAGAGAGAGAGAGAGAGAGAGAGAGAGAGAGAGAGAGAGAGAGAGAGAACCAGGATATACTATATATTGATTCAAGACATTCCATGTCGGGTTAACTAAGCCCCTACCCACAGCCTTTATTGCTTGGTTTAGAATAGATTAAGACAAATCAGTCCATAGTGAATGGAAAATAAGAGGCCTGGTGAGGAGCTACGATTTCTGCCCAATCGACAGACAGAAGATATATTTTCTATGAATACCTGCTACTCTTTCTAACTTATCTTCTTATTTTTTTGCAGTTTTTTTTTTTATAGTTTTTGTATGGAAGGTATAATCTGTTGTAGTTACTGTTCTTGAAATATTTTGTTTTAATTATTCATTACTTCTTTTGTAGATTATTTCCTTATTTCCTTTCCACAATGGGCTATTTTTCCCTGTTGGAGCACTCAGGCTTATAGCATCCTGCATTTCCAACTCGGGTAGTAGCTTAGCTAATAATAATAATAATAATAATAATAATAATAATAATAATAATAATAATAATAATAATAATAATAATAATAATAATAATAATAATACAGTCCTGGAAAAGGTATAAAAAAATCCATAATCACGTAGAAAAGAAACACGATTTAATAAAAAAAAAAAAAACCTTTGTTTATTGATTCTTTCAAAATCACTTTTTTCAATGACTCTATTTCAGTATTGATCAAAAGCTATGCTAATTCTCATTAAATCAAGTATTCAAGTAAGGAAAAATTAATCCGAGAGTAATTTATACCACTGAATCTCTTGAACAGCGGAGTGAAACATGTTTAGAGTTTCATTATATCTAAGTTTTAATTTTCTTATGCCTTCAATTTTTCATAAAACTTGCATTTCTCAAAGAGGTCTTTTAAATTTCAATATGCTAATATTTTTATATTTCTTAAATGTTACCTTAATCAAATGTCTGACTCCGGAGATTCCCTCTCGTAATGGAGGTGTCCTTATAAAGGGGTTTTAGCAATTGCAACATATTGCAACACGTTCCTCACCACATGTGAAATTCACGAATTTTAATCCATAGTTCATCATTGACATTTAAAGTGGATGAACGCCTCCCCCCCTCTCTCTCTCTCTCTCTCTCTCTCTCTCTCTCTCTCTCTCTCTCTCTCTATCCTAAAATGTAGGGAGGATCTGAATTGAAATTCATGTACTCGAGTCAATCTAGATATAATTAAACATGTAGGTTTTCTAATTAAATCAAATGACTTTGGGCAAAAGATTCACTTCTTCAGATAGAGGATAATGCAGCAATTTTCATTTGATTATTTGAGATATTTAATCAGCGACATCTGATAAGGTAGCCCTTTAAGAAATGTGACTCTAGAGTTTGATATTTCATCAAATGCCAAATGTAGCATTTGCCTTTTGAAATATTACCCTTTTATGAAATCATATACTGTAGCAGTTACCCTTTGATATGGTTGAAAGAACTCTAGCAATTACCCTTTGATATGGTTAAAAGGACTGTTAGAACCACATTTTGATAAGGTTGAAAGGACTGTAGCAACTACCCTTTGATAAGTTTGAAATGACTGTAGTAACTACCCTTTTATGAGTTTGAAAGGAATTTAGTAACTACCTTTCAATAAGGTTAAGATGACTCTAGCAACTACCCTTTTATAAGTTTAAAATGATTTTAGCGACTACTCTCAGATAAGGTTACCTTTTAATTAAATGGTATTATAAGGCAACTTCCCTTTAAGAGTGTGTAAAGTTACCTGACTCATCACTTACCTATTTTCCTTCCGTAGATCGAACATTTCAAGATTGATTTGCCTAATCTGAGAACTTTCACTTCTTCACTTGTCTCATCAAGTTTTTTTTTTTTTTATACAATTTCTCCTTTTTACCCCAATTAGAAGGTAATTTTAGCAAAGTCTTATTTTTCATGGCAGTGTTCAGTTTTAGCCTTTAAATTATTGTCATCATGAAAGGCCTCAGACATGCCCTTCCACTTGCGTCTGTTTATAGTCTATCTATGCCAGTCCACACTCGCAAACTTTCTTATTGCGTCAATCCATTGTGTGCTCTTCCTTTCCATGCTTCTTTTGCGATCTCTAGGGATCCATTCAGTTATTTTAATGTCCATCTATTAACTTCGATTCTCTTTAAATTTCCTGGCCATGTCCATTTCTATTTCTTACATATTTATAGAATATCCTTTACTTTATATTGCTCTCGTATCAATGTTGCTCTCTTTCTGTCTCTTAGTGTTATTCCCATCATTACTCTTTCCATAGTTCCTTTAGTTGTAACTAGCTCATGTTATATGGCTTTATACGGCTTAAAGTTTCTCATGCGTAAGTTAATACTGGTAGGATAATTTTTGATCGAATACTTTTCTTTTTAGAGAAAGTGGTATTTTACGTTTAGTAAGCTAATTTTCTTTACCAAAAGCTCTCCATTCCATGCTTATCCTTCTTTTAATTTCGGTCTTGTGTCCTGGGGAAACACTTATTGTCTACCTTAAGTAGTACATTCAATATCAATCTCTCGACTCTCAAGGTTCATCCATAACCTTTTTTTTTGTTGTGTTTACATTTTCATTAATCATTATCTTAGTTTTACTCATATTCATTTCCAGTCCTACATTACTGCATTTTTACCAATATTCATTTTTAATCCTACATTTTTGAAGTTTTACTCATGTTTATTTTCAATTCTACATTTCTGCAATTTTCAATATCCTACATTTCTGCGTTTTCTATTCAAATCTTTTATCATCTTTTACAATTTATCCCATGATTCACTAAACAGAACTATGTCATCTCAAAATCTAATTATATTCAGGTGATTCCCTAAACAACTTGGATATGGCATTGTTAAAAAGTGGGCCAAAGAAACATCTTAATTCAATTCAATTCCCCTGGAAAATTCAGGTCTCGTCTTCTTAAAGAGTCTGAATTCTAAGGAAGTGAATTCTTCCAATTTGAGAAAAAGATCTTCAGAATCCAAAGTTCTCCTTCCTTAAAATGTTTAATGGATATTGAAGCTCAATCAGGTTTTTCTCTCTCAATTGTTCCTCCGGACACTTCATTTAGACACTAACTTTTTTCTCTTTTTTAGTGTGGAGGACAGCGGGAAAGAGTCCTTCTATTCCAAAGAGAACTTTATCAATCAAGATAAAATAGAGAATCAGATTTTTGTTGAATACTCTCCTAGTTTCTTTTTCTGAATCTAGAACAGAGTTTGAAGTTCAATTATCCATTATGAATATCATTGGATTTTCATTTTAGTTATTATATATTTCTCTTGAGGAACTGGGAAAATGGAAGTACATGATATTCATAAGTTTATGTTTGTGATTATTTCTATTTAATCAAAGGATTAGAAGGGGCTAGCATTCGATCCCAAGTATGAGGTAGAAATTTATTTCTATTTGAACACGATGTTATGATTGATATTTATCCCTATTGACTCATTAAGGGTAATTCTAATGAATTACTATCAATTGTGTCACGTGGTGGGCCGGGACGTCGTGGAAAACTCGCTGGTAAGAGACTGATGTCTCGCCAGGTAAATCTGGAACTATAGGTTAGCACCTAGGTTCCGACTTCTTTTATGGCCTCTCGTGGCATGATTGGAAGCGACCTGGCCTTTCATTAGAAGGGGCTAGCGTTCGATCCCAAGTATAAGGTAGAAATTTATTTCTATTTTAACACGATGTTGCGTTGATATTTATTCATATTGACTCATTGGGGGTAATTCAAATTAATTACTATCTATTGTTTCACGTGGTGGGCAGGGAAGTCATGGAAAACTCGCTGGTAATAGACTGATGTCTCACCAGGTAAATCATGAAGTGCAGATTAGTAGTTAGGTTCCGACTTCTTTTATGGCCTCTCGTGGCATGATTGGAAGCGACCTGGCCTTTCATTAGAAGGGGCTAGTGTTCGATCCCAAGTACGAGGTAGAGATTTATTTCTATTTGAACACGATGTTTTGTTGATATTTATCCATATTGACTCATTAGGGGTAATTTGAATTAATTACTATCAACTCTGTCACATGGTGGGCCGCAAAGTCGGGGGAAACTTGCTGGTAAGAGACTGATGTCTCTCCAGGTAAATCGTGAACTGCAGATTAGCAGTTAAGTTCCGACTTCTTTTATGGCCTCTTGTTGAATGATTGGAAGCGACCTGGCCTTTCATTAGAAGGGGCTAGCGTTCGATCCCAAGTATGAGGTAGAAATTTATATCTATATGAACACGATGTTGTGTTGATATTTATCCATATTGACTCATTAGGGGTAATTTTAATGAATTACTATCAATTGTGTCACGTGGTGGGCCGGGAAGTCGGGGAAAACTCGCTGGTAAGAGACTGATGTCTCGCCAGGTAGATCCTGAACTGCAGATTAGCAGTTAGGTTCCGACTTCTTTTATGGCCTCTCGTGGCATGATTGGAAGCGACCCGGCCTTTTATTAGATGGTGCTAGCGTTTGATCCTAAGTATGAGGTATATATATATATATATATATATATATATATATATATATATATATATAATAAATTAAATAGTTTGTTATTACATGTTTAAAACACATGACGTAATATGTAATTTTGGATGAAGATGCTAGCGTGAGATTTGCTTTAGTCATATAGAATCATAAACAGGATGCACTATGCAGCCTCGGCAATGTAACATTTTTCTGAAACGTCAACACCAATGCATCAGTGTGTGAAAGATTGTGTCGTCACCGGATGCAGGTGTCTTCCGAGAAAGAATGTAACAGTTTCCATATTGTGTTTAAATGCTACAACAACTAAGCATACGATATCTGTGATATCGATAATTCAAGCAGTTCATATCTATACTTCACCTGAATTGGTCATCCGACCAAACCAGCTCCACTCCTATGATGGAGATGTTTAACTGTTGTTTTTAGAGAAGAGATACTTTTTAAAGCTAATAAATGAACTTCGTTATCCAGACTTATACATCTATAAACAACACATATATATATATATATATATATATATATATATATATATATATATATATATATATATATATCTGATAACATACCAACTGCACTTTCAAGAGAATTACCTAAAACTCTGAAGGATGATTAGCAATCTACAATCAATAAATTTGGCCAAATGCCTTTCCAAGGAGAATAATTTTGAGTCTTTCTTTTTTTTTGGATAATTATATTTTGTGTCATATGAAAAGAATTACCAATGGTAATTGGTTTACTGCATAGCATCTTCTTGATGTTTCAAAGTCTATCGGCATTTAAAAGGAAATTATGAATATTTCTAATATATATTCCGAAACTCCAAAATTTTCAATATCTGAAAGATTTCCTACATATTGACATATCATAGCCAATGATTTTTTTAAGTTTTAACATTGAAAACATCCTCTAAAATAGGCATTAAAATCTTAATCATTTTAAACGTCACAGCCAACGTTGTGGTGTGATCGATTTTGCATTCAGATAAAAAGATAGCTGGTACTATAATTGATGTCATAGGTATGAATTGTGATATCTTAGCAAACCCATTAATATTTGAAAAACCTTATATATTTTATCTTAATTTCTTAATTATGGCGTTCAATTTATTGTTGAAGATCACTTCTGATTTGAGGTGACAAAGACTCCTGGTTTCATGTGAGAATAACGTCAATGTCTAGAGCCAAGTAATTATTATTGTTATTATTATTATTATTATTATTATTATTATTATTTATTATTATTATTATTATTATTATTATCATTATTATTATTATTATTATTACTATTATTATTATTATTATTATTATTATTATTATTATTATTATTATTATTATTATTATTATTATTATTATTATATTATTATTATTATTATAAGCTAAGTTTCAACCATAGTTAGAAAAGAAAGATGCTATAAGCCTAAGGGCTCCAATGAAAAATAACCCTTTGAGGAAAGGAAATAAATAAAAAATATATGATAATTAATGAATAATTAATATAGATTATATTAGGATAAATAAATAAATATAAAAATGATTATATACATTCTGTTGATCGTATGCTTTACTTTCCTTTTCGTTCTTTCTTGAAAGGAATTTGTAGAAATAAATAAAAGAAATCCAAAGATGGTTTCTGATGGAGCTCCAATCTTCAAATTTCCACTGAGTGATGAAAATGTCTGATTAAAATGTCTGAATTCCCAAGGACAAAGACCATTTTTTTTCTTTTGTGAAAAAAAAGGGTTTCGTTGGAAAAGAGAGGAAGTTATTCAGCCTTTTTCGATGAAGTAAAGTTCATCTTGAATAGAATAGAGAAACAAGAGAAGTTAATTTTCAGATTAAGATTCTCTAAAAATCAAACTTATCTTTGGCAGCTTTAAAGAATTTTTTTTTCATTCCCTTTTGTTCTTTATATATATATATATATATATATATATATATATATAATAAAATGATTTTGATATCATTTGACATAATCTATTCTAACGTCGATACTGAACTTAAAATATTCTATGATGATTATTCATTATTTCTAATGTAATTTCTTAATTTCCTTATTTCCTTTCCTCACTGGATTATTTTTCTCTGTTGGAGACCTTGAGCTTATAGCATGCTGTTTCTCAAACTAAGGTTATAGCTTGGCTTGTAATAATGATAATAATTACAATCTACAACTGTTTTGTTTCCTTTTTAAAAATTCTCTATTACTTGATGAGAACTATTTAGCAAAGGGAAGCGATAGTGACAGTGCCCTAGAAACTGATTATTTATACATATGATGATCTCCTAAACTCCCAGTTCAACAAGCTAGGCCCAGGGAGAGCCGGGCAATGGCTGCTGAAGACTCAGTAGATGACCTATAGGCTTTCCCAACCTCATCCTCCTCCCCCCCCCCCCTTACTCTTAGCTCCTACCGATGGTGAGGTTGCAGACACTACGAGAAACTATCGAGCTTTAACGGGTCTCTAACACAAGTTCAGCAGATCCCCATGCTGGAACGTTTTCAATAGCAAAAAAAAAAAAAAAAAACAATTCTGCCTTTGTTCATCCAATAAGCTTTTTAAAATTCATGAAAGATAATAATCTCTATCCTTTGGCAGTAAGATTATATAAGAAGAGCAGAATTTCATCAGAAAATCTTTATTGAATTTCCATGTTTTTATTTCTAATTCTTTGATGTTCAAAGAAAGAAGAAAGAGTTATTCGAAATCTCTGATAGGTGAAATACTTCAATTTCCTTCTCAACTAGTGAGGTATGGTAGAGACGGAGGAGATCAAGTCAATCTCCAGTCAGTTTATTAAAGCTCATCTCTTGTGCTTATCTGGAAGGGGTTCCATAAATACCTCTCCTTCAATCCTTTTATTTCTAATTTACGGAAAATTTTGTTATTATTTTTACTAGGTAAGCTGCAACCCTAGTTGAAAAAGCAGGGCGCTATAAACCCAGGGGCTCCAACAGGGAAAATAGTCCACTGAGGAAAGGAAATACGGAAACAGATAGAATGATGTGCCTGAATGTACCCCCAAGTAAGAGAACTATCCCCCAAACCATGAAAGATCTTGACACAGAGGCTTTGACACTACACAAGACAGTTTTTTTTTTTTTCAAAGTAAACTTAAACGTTACATTAACATAATAAATCTTCGCTTCGATTCTCCCTTTTGGTGTTTATTGCAATAATTTAAAAAAATCTATTTTCTCTTTACCTAAATCTTCTGTACAGAGAAATATTGCATCTAATAGCATGGTCTGATGCAGCAACTACTCTCGAAGACGAATTGTTCCAATATCTAACAAATCATTACTAATCTGAAATCGTCGATAACTTTTTAACTCTTATTGACTTAGACTAAAGTTTTTAGGGTGACTTTAAAAAATCGGATTTTTACATTTGTAGGGTCACTTGAACAAATAAAAAAAAAATGGAAGATTTTGGTGTTCGGGCATATGTGTAATTAACCTTAACTTTATACATTTCTGGACAGTTTCCTCTGTTAGCTACTCCTTATGTAATATTTTCTAAGCTTAAAACGTTTCATCATTCTTATAAATTTCATTGTAGTGCTATATATATATATATATATATATATATATATATATATATATATATATATATATATATATATATATATATATATATATATATATATATATATATAGTAACAACAGGTGTTAAGCAGGGAAGCGTTCTTTCCCCACTCTTGTTCATTGCATATATAGATGTAATTATAAGAAGTTTTAAGGAAAGAATAAATATCTCGGGAGACATTATGATTTTTGCTGATGATATTGCTTTCTGGACATATGATCGGGAGGAACTAGAAAGAGCATTGATAGCCTTGAACGATTGTTTAACAGAAGCTGGACTGAAGATGAACATTAATAAAACAGAAATATTAACAATCAGCAAACAACAACAAGCTCCAACGAACATCATGATAAGAAATACGGTAATTAAGGACACCAACGCATTCAAGTATTTAGGGTGTATGTTTACAGATAACGGCTATAAGAACAAAGAAGAAATTACTGAACGAATAAAGAAATATAATAAATGCTGTGGAGCACTCTATCCAATTATGAGAGATACATACGTACCTATAGAAGTAAAGAAAACCATATTTGAAGGATTACTAACACCAATCATGACATATGGATCAGAGAGCTGGACAATGACCATCAAAGACAGGAGCAGAGTCCAAGCTTCAGAGATGAAAATCCTGAGAACAATAATGCACAAAACAAGAAGAGATAGAATAAGAAATGTAGATTTTAGAAGGATGGTTGGGGTATCTCCTATGTTGAACAAGATTGAGAAGGGACAGCTGAGATGGTTGGGACATTTAATGAGAATGGATGGAAATAGAATTGCAAGGAAGAGATGGGACTGGACGCCTGGTGGGAGGAGATCAAGAGGTAGACCACGTAAACGCTGGAGGGATGGAATTGAAGAGATTTTGACAAAGAACAACATGCCAACAATTGAACAGCTGAGTGGAAGAAGAGCGAATTTTTGAAAACAGAATTGAGTGAGATATATATATATATATATATATATATATATATATATATATATATATATATATATATATATATACAGTATAAGCTTTTTAGAAGGTATCTCCGTTTCGTACAGGAAAACTTTTGGAATATCACAATAGGCCACTTTCAGTTTTCTTTTTCAAATTTTCTCTGAAAACTTTTTATTTTTTTTATTTTTACTTTAAGGGCTATTTCATATCCCAGAAGGAAACTCTGTGCTCTATGGGACCTACAAGATAATTTTTTCGTTTACAATCTTAGGTAATTAGATTAATGCACAACTTATTTCCCATTAATTGTCAACTCCAAATTATGGAAGCACTTAGAAAACAAGAAAATCTTCAGTTCTTTCTTTCAGACGTGTAGTGGGACCTGGTCATACAGTATTTGTGTCTACTTGTCATGACTAGTTCAAATGTTCAGCATCAAAGGTTTGAACATCTTTAATTTTTTAAACTTTCTTTATTGTATTAATTGGTGGTTATGCTTTATTCTGTTTTTGTTGCCTGACCCTGCTCTTTCCGTTTCTGCTTTTCGTGCTCGATCAGGACTCATGGTAGCCTATCGGAAACGGCTCTGTCTGGCAACCTGCTGGACTTAAGTCCGATAGTTTCTTGTAGTGTCTGCAACCTCACCATCCTTGTTAATTAGGGATGGGGTTGTTCGGGGAGTATGTAGGTCTACTTGCTGAGTCATCAGCAGCCATTGCCCGGACCTTCCTGGTCCTAGCTTGATAGAGAGGGGGCTTGGGTGCTGATCATGGTCAGTCTGTAGGAGCATTCTCCTGCTTAGTCATTGTCACTGTCCTTTGCAGGCATTTATGATTATATTTGTGGCTATGAAGTTCCCTAATGCTTAGGACACTTTCAGATGTTCATAACGATAATTGGAATTGGGAGACAATGAAAAGTGACTTGAGAATATTAATTTTGTCTCTTGTGAAGTTTTTTGTCATATTTTCAAGAGGTTTAGTAATTATATTGAGACTAAGAAAGCCAATGGAGTTATATACTCGAAGCAGAATTTGCTCTTTCGTCACAATATTTCTGTTTACTCGAAATCCCAAGATCTTTTAATCAACTCTCGGAAAAGTTAAGTATTTGCTTAGCTTTCATGGACAAGATTGCAATAATGAGGTCAAATATCAATTTGTTTCGAAAGTAAGACGATTTGAAAAAAAAAAAAAAAAATTTATAGATAAAGCGATGTTATAAAATTTCAATTTCATTTTTTTCTAAATAAGACTATTTTCAAATTGTAATTTTTTTTTCAAATAAGATTTTTATGACTTCAATTTTCTAAATAATACGAATTTAAAAATTTCAATTTCGTTCCTTTAGATAAGATGGTTTTAAAAAAATTATTTTTTTTCAAAATACGACGAATTTCAAAATATTAATTTCTTTTTTTTTCTTTATATAAGATGATTTTTTTATTTTTTATTTTTCTAAAAAGACAATTTTCAAAATTTCTAATATTTTACTTTTTTTTTCTTAATAAGATGATCTTCTATATTCCTGGGGTCTGGAAGGGAATATGATTTTGACTTCAGATTAAAAAAACGTGGAACAATGATGAAATACATTCTGCAGAAATATTTCTCTAATTCGTCTATTTCTTTCAATAATCTTCTCTCTCTCTCTCTCTGGAATTATTATAACACTTGATTTTTATATTTAATGTTTTTTTTTTTTTAATCAAACATTGTTTTTCGAATTAATGAACCACAAATATTTTCTTTTATTTTTGTAGAGCTGAGACTCACCAAATATCTTTGGTTTTCCTGAAATTCAGAAAAGAGAACTTGTCAGATTCTTCCCTCTTTTATTTCCAGGAATTAAAAAGAAAAATGCCAGATTTATTTATCTTTTATTTAAAGATTTATTTCCATTTTAAGAACAGAAAGGGAAATTCGGTTTGCTGTTAATAAATGGCTCTTTGTCTTTTGTGGTTTGTGAAGGAATTTCCAATAAAATTCCACTTTCTAATTTCTTTTATCAATTTCTATCTGCAAGGTTGTCAAATTCAATGTCTCCCAGACCTAGTTTCTGACCAAGATTCCTCTTATCTTCTTGTGTCATAATTTTTTTAATAAAAATTGATTATATCTTTTACATTTTTAATCTTTTTTTAACATTTTTTTTATTTTTTATAATTTTCTATTAGCATCAAATTCACTTTAGACTTTGATTATTAGTTCTTTTTATCGAGTTAGTTATTTTGTCTATGGTTTTTATTATCAATTATTATTATCATCATTATTACTATCAACATCAACATCATCATCACTATTATTATCATTAGCATCATCAACATTATCATCCTAATTCTCATCACCATTATTATTATCATCATCATCATCATCATCATCATCAACATAATCCTAATCATTAATATCATTGCTATAATTATCATCATCATTATCATGATTATAATCATCATTGTTATCATCATATTCCTCATCATTATTATTATTATTATTATTATTATTATTATTATTATTATTATTATTATTATTATTATTATTTTTATTATTATTATTATTATTATTATTATTATTATTATTATTAGTATTATTATTATTATTATTAAAAATTATAACAATAGTGGCGCTCAGAATTGATATCTCTTTTAATAGAACTGATTGCAATTTTCAAGGCAATCCATTTGATCAATAACTATCATAACCTCAGTTTCGAATCTGCAATATCTTTATAGTAAGCTGGCACAGTGAGCTTCATTCACTCCGGTACACTGACGTCTCTTTGGCTTCCCGAGAAATGTACCGGAGTGAATGGAGCTAACTATACTTTAGGCTTCAGGACCAGCGTGCACCATTCCCATGGCAGTCTAAAGTGACAAACAGCATTTATTTTTGTGCTCATAAACAGTGTTTGCTGATTCTGTGTCAGCTTTGTCGTACATGTTGTTTGTTGTGGTTTTGGGACGAGTTTGTACAGTCCTTTGTCAATTTTAGTTGGCACACTTTGTCACCTTTGTCTTACATATATTTTATTTTTGTTTCACGAATAGTTTCTAATATTCTTTGTCAATTTTAGACCTTTTCTTTAGGATCAGTGTGTTCGGTATCTCTCCTCAAAATTAAGTGGCAGATATGTCTCATTGGGTTTAAGAGTTGTCTAAAGAGGTTTTTTGGCACTTGAATCCAGGAGAACTCACTCAAACAACATACATACTTGACAAATTTGGCAAAGTCATTCTGTTTTAAACTATCAACGCTGTCCGTTATTATTATTATTATTATTATTATTATTATTATTATTATTATTACTTGCAAAGCTACAACCCTAGTTGTAAAATAAAGATGTTATAAGCCTAGGGGCCCAACAAGGAAAGTAGCCTAGTGAATAAAGGAAGGAAGGAAAATAAAAATATTTTAAGAACAGTATCAACCTTAAAAAACATATTTCCTATCCACATCATAAAAACTTTCACAACACAAGTAAAAGAGAAATAAGATAGAATTGTGTACCCTCGAGCAAGAGAACGCTAAAGACAGTGGAAGACCATGGCAAAGAGCCTATGGTACTATCCAAGACTAGAGAACAATGGTTTGATTTTTGAATGCTCTTCCCCCAGAAGAGCTGCTTACCATAGCTAAATATTCTCTTCTACTTTTACCAAGTGCGTATGGGCCAGGTAGTGAGAAAAGTGAAGAAGAGCGGAATGAGTTCTGGAATGAATTAACTAGGTGTGTAGAAGGACTGAGTAGAAGGAATTATATAGTTGTTATGGGTGACTTAAATGCTAGAGTGGGCACTGGAGAGGTAGAAGGTGTCATTGGTAAGTATGGCGTACCAGGTGAAAATGAGAGTGGTGAGACACTGGTAGATATGTGTGTTGAACAAGAGATGGTAATAAGTGCTAGCTTCTTTAAAAAGAAAGATAAAAATAAGTATACATGGGTAAGAGTGGCAAATGGAAGAGTAGTAGAAAGGGCATTAATGGATTATGTGTTGATAACTAAAAGAATGTTTGGAAGATTGAAAGACGTGCACGTGTTTAGGGGTATGGCTAACGGTATGTGTGATAATTTTTTGGTGGAAGGAAAATTAGTTGTAGCAAAAGAGTGGGGGAATAGAGTAGGTGGATGTAAAAGCGAGGTAGTGAGGGTTGAAGAGCTGATAAAACCGGGGGTAAAAAGTAAATATCAGGAAAGGTTGAAAATGGCATATGACGAGGTGAGAGTAAGAGAAACTGGTAATTTAGAGGAGGAGTGGAAGTTAGTAAAAGAAAATTTTGTTGGGATTGCAAGTGATGTATGTGGCAAGAAGGTTGTTGGAGGCAGCATGAGGAAGGGCAGTGAATGGTGGAATGAAGGAGTGAAGGTAAAAGTGGAAGAGAAAAAGAGGGCTTTTGAAGAATGGCTGCAGAGTAATAGTATAGAGAAGTATGAAAAATATAGAGAGAAAAAGGTGGAAGTAAAGCGCAAGGTACGTGAGGCAAAGAGGGCAGCTGACCTGAGGTGGGGTCAGGGACTGGGTCAGTCATATGAAGAGAATAAGAAGAAGTTTTGGAAAGAAGTGAAGAGAGTAAGGAAGGCCGGCGCAAGAATTGAAGAGACAGTGAAAGATGGAAATGGAAGGTTGTTAAAAGGAGAGGAGGCAAGGAAAAGGTGGGCGGAATATTTTGAAAGTTTGCTGAATGTTGAGTATAATAGGGAGGCAGATATAATTGCTGTTCCAGGTGTTGAGGTGCCAGTGATGGGAGATGAGAATGAGAGAGAGATTACAATAGAGGAAGTGAGGAGAGCACTAGATGAAACGAGAGTAGGAAAAGCATCTGGTATGGATGGTGTGAAAGCTGAGATGTTGAAGGAAGGGGGTGTGACTGTACTTGAATGGTTGGTGAGATTGTTTAATATGTGTTTTGTGTTGTCAATGGTACCAGTAGATTGGGTTTGTGCATGTATTGTACCACTATATAAGGGTAAGGGAGATGTGCATGAGTGTTGTAATTCAAGAGGTATTAGTTTGTTGAGTGTAGTTGGAAAAGTGTATGGTAGAGTGTTGATTAATAGGATTAATGATAAAACAGAGAATGCAATCTTGGAAGTACAGGGTGGTTTTAGAAGAGGTAGGTGTTGTATGAATCAGATTTTTACAGTTAGGCAGATATGCGAGAAATATTTAGTAAAAGGTCAGGAGGTGTATGTTGCGTTTATGGATCTGGAGAAAGCATATGATAGAGTTCATAGGGAAGCAATGTGGAATGTGATGAGGTTATATGGAGTTGGTGGAAGGTTGTTGCAAGCAGTGAAAAGTTTCTACAAAGGTAGTAAAGCATGTGTTAGAATAGGAAATGAAGTGAGTGATTGGTTTCCGGTGAGAGTGGGGCTGAGACAGGGATGTGTGATGTCGCCGTGGTTGTTTAACTTGTATGTTGATGGAGTGGTGAGAGAGGTGAATGCTCGAGTGCTTGGACGAGGATTAAAACTGGTAGGAGAGAATGATCATGAATGGAGGTAAATCAGTTGTTGTTTGCGGATGATACTGTACTGGTAGCAGACACAGAAGAGAAGCTTGACCGACTAGTGACAGAATTTGGAAGGGTGTGTGAGAGAAGGAAGTTGAGAGTTAATGTGGGTAAGAGTAAGGTTATGAGATGTACGAGAAGGGAAGGTGGTGCAAGGTTGAATGTCATGTTGAATGGAGAGTTACTTGAGGAGGTGGATCAGTTTAAGTACTTGGGGTCTATTGTTGCAGCAAATGGTGGAGTGGAAGCAGATGTACGTCAGAGAGTGAATGAAGGTTGCAAAGTGTTGGGGGCAGTTAAGGGAGTAGTAAAAAATAGAGGGTTAGGCATGAATGTAAAGAGAGTTCTATATGAGAAAGTGATTGTACCAGCTGTGATGTATGGATCGGAGTTGTGGGGAATGAAAGTGATGGAGAGACAGAAATTGAATGTGTTTGAGATGAAGTGTCTAAGGAGTATGGCTGGTGTATCTCGAGTAGATAGGGTTAGGAACGAAGTGGTGAGGGAGAGAACGGGTGTAAGAAATGAGTTAGCGGCTAGAGTCGATATGAATGTGTTGAGGTGGTTTGGCCATGTTGAGAGAATGGAAAATGGTTGTCTGCCAAAGAAGGTGATGAAGGCAAGAGTTGATGGGAGAAGTACAAGAGGAAGGCCAAGGTTTGGGTGGATGGATGGTGTGAAGAAAGCTCTGGGTGATAGGAGGATAGATGTGAGAGAGGCAAGAGAGCGTGCTAGAAATAGGAATGAATGGCGAGCGATTGTGACGCAGTTCCGGTAGGCCCTGCTGCTTCCTCCGGTGCCTTAGATGACCGCGGAGGTAGCAGCAGTAGGGGACTCAGCATTATGAAGCTTCATCTGTGGTGGATAATGTGGGAGGTTGGGCTGTGGCACCCTAGCAGTACCAGCTGAACTCGGTTGAGTCCCTGGTTAGGCTGAAGGAACGTAGAGAGTAGAGGTCCCCTTTTTGTTTTGTTTCATTGTTGGTGTCGGCTACCCCCCAAAATTGGGGGAAGTGCCTTGGTATATGTATGTATGTATGTACTTTTACCAAGAGGAAATTACCATTGAACAGTTACAGTGTAGTAGTTAACTCCTTGAGAGAAGAAGAATTGTTTGGTAATTTCTGTGTTGTCAGGTGTATGAAGACAGAGGAGAATAAGTAAAGAATAGGCCAGACTATTAGGTGCATGTGTAGGCAAAGGGAAAATGAAGCGTAACTAAAGAGAAGGATCCAATGTAGTATGTCTGGCCAGTAAAAGGACCCCATAGCTCTCTAGCGGTAGTATCTCAAATGGTGGCTGGTGCCCTGGCCAACATATTACCTACGTTGTCTTGTTTCATTATTCGCCTAGCCTGGAATATAATCCGGTATAACATGATATATGCTGACCTATGCCAACAAGACGATCTTTTCTTTTGAGAAATTTCATTCTGGTATAATGCTTGTGACATCACAGTAATTTCCACCAATCAGCGTCGCTCTACATCGTCAGCTGATCGTGATCTTTGTAAACAAAGAAAATTTTCACATGTCGGTCAATATCATTCTCACATTTTGAATTCAATTTTGGTTTATTATTACGATTTGTCCCTTCAAAATTTATTCGTGATAAGTGGAAAGTTCCAGTGTTCGTTTGGTGATAATAAGGGTAAAGAGAAATTAGAAAATAAGCACGAATAAGGCGCTTAACTTTAATGTTGGAAGATTTTATGTGAAATGTTTAGTAGATATCGATAGATCTTAAATGTTTTCGAGTTTAGTTATGAAGTTTCTCCTTGAAATATTAATATTTCTCTTTAGGATTTTGTTACTACTGAAATGCCATTAAAAGGGGGCAATCAACCCAGTATAACCTAAGCAAACCTGACTCAACCTTACCTTACCTAACCAAATCTGGCCCAACTTAACGAACCAAATCCAACCCAACTAATCCTAACATCACCCAACCTAACCAAACCAAACCTAACCTAACTTAACTTAACTTAACCCACTCTGCTGACCCAATCTAACATTACCTAACCAGACTTGACTCAACCTCACCTAATCTAACCAAATCTGTTCCAACCTGACGTGCCAGATCCACCCCAAAAAACCTAACCTAACCCAACCCAACCTAACCAATCCCACCCTAACCTAACTTAACCTAATGTAATCCAACCTATCGTAACCTGACTCGACCTAATATAACGTAACCTAATGTAACCAAATCTGACTCAGCCTTATGTAACCCAATCCAACCTAACCCAACCTGACCTAACCAAAACTGACCCATCAAAACCCAACATGACCTAGCTAAACCTGACTCAACCTAACCTAGCCCAACCTAACCCAACTTAACTTGACTAACCCAACCCAACCTAACTCAACCTGACTCGACCTGACCCAACCTAACTCCACCTGACCCTCTCTAACTTAACATGACCTAACCTAATTTTTCTCTAATAAGACCAAATTTTGCATAAAGGCAAAGAGAAACACTAGGATTGGAATAATTCTAGTTTTATATTGAAGGATCCTTTGCTTTCTACTATTTAGTTCTAATTCTTTATTGCATTTAGCTTCTCATCATCATCATCATCATCATCATCATCATGATTATTATTATTATTATTATTATTATTATTATTATTATTATTATTATTATTATTATTATTATTATTATTATTATTATTATTATAATAATGTTGTTATTATTATTATTATTATTATTATTATTATTATTATTATTATTATTATTATTATAAGAATAATGATTATTATTATTATTATTATTATTATTATTATTATTATTATTATAAGAATAATGATTATTATTATTATTATTATTATTATTATTATTATTATTATTATTATTATTATTATTATTATTATTATTATTGTTAATATTATTATCAGCATTATTAATACTATTATTAAAATAATACAGAGGTATAACTTGATAGTCTTGATAATTTTGGAATCAACCCTTTAAAAATGTTCTTAGTTGAAAATTATATCCCAAATTAATCTAAAAGATAAAAGGCTCTAAAAGAGAATCACTTGAAAGAGACTATTGAAGAGATCGTGTTTTGTTACATATGATAAGTGATAAGAGAAAACATATGAATATAAGGTCTCATATATCTAGTCCCTTTTATATTATTTCATAATTTTTCAAAACAGATACTTTTCATTGTTTTACAAAAACGTTTTATGTGTAATAGGAAAAACGTATCTTGAATATCATATTACATTAGTATTAGAGAGTTCAAGTTTTATAACAGTAACATATGTGTCAAAAAGAAGTTGAAACACAATATCATTTCTCAATTTTGAAATCATTTCCCCGCATATCCAAGAGATCACGTTGCAATTGACACTTGAATTAAGTATTGCAACATTTATTTTCTTTGCCGAAGGAAATGCTTATGGCATTGCTATTATCTTTGTCCGTTTTATATGAGCAGCTTCGTGAAAAAAATTATATATATATATATATATATATATATATATATATATATATATATATATATATATATATATATATATATATATATATATATATATATATATATATATATATATATATATATATATATATATATATATGTATGTGTGTGTGTTTGGGTAAGGTATTATCCCTTTTCAATGTTTTTTTTTTATTATTTATTCCTCATTCTTATATGCAGTTCGGCATTGATTTGCCGTTGTGTATAATGAAATAATAAACGATAATATAATGATGTAAGTAATATCAACCTTGAGGGAACACTCAGACACTTTGTTCTATCTTATTCCTCTTCCTCCTGGAGCCCAAGGCCTCCAACAGGGAAAAATAGCCCAGTGTTGAAAGGAAAAATAAAGAAAAAATAAACTACAAGAGAATTAATGAGCAATTAGAATAAAATATTTTAAGACCAGTAACAACATTAAAATATATCTTTCATATATGAACTAAAAAAACTTAAAGAAAAAAAGAACAAGATGAAGGGAAGTAAGATAGATTAGTGTGCCTTAGTGTGGAAAATTGTTTGGTCTGAAAATATATATTAAATGGGGTAAATGACCTCTATAATAAACTATGATAAAAAGAGATGGAAAAAAACACCCAACCTTTTTTATATTTACAATGACCAGTAATCTAAAAAAAAAAAATTGTTCTAAAGAGGTGCACCCGGGCATTCCCTTGCTTCGCAGAAAGTAACCAAAACTGTTGTGAAGGACTTGCAGAGGTGGTGTGCTGAGATAAACACAGGGACTTGCCATGCAGTGAGGGTGTGGCTGAGTGAACATCCTGAGACTGAGATGTACCAAGAGTTCCTGTGTCAAACTGTACGGAAATAAATATATATTTATTTTTTAATTTTTTGGGATATTTAAATAATAATTTCCTAGTTTATATTTAAAGATTAAGGATATCGTCTAACTGTAACCTGACCTTTCGAATATGAGAAATATTTCTCAAAGCCAAAAAGGCAATTCAATTTTACATTTCTTTTCTTCAATTTTCCTTTGATTTTTATCCCTGTTCCTAATATAATATTCACAGACAACTTATCTGTTATATATGTACAGGAGATGGACTTATCAAACCTAAAAGATAATACATTGAGAAATTACGATCTAGAAGACTTTTCATTAACGAATCATGTGAAAGAAGGTAAACTTTCTTATCATCATTAATGAATAACTAATTTTAAAATTTTTCAGTGATGAACAAATGCAGACTCACATTCCTCTCTATGATTACAGATCTCCCTTTTTCCGGCAAATGTTTCTGAGCTATTTTTCTTTTTGAATTTTTTCTATCCATCAGCAGTACATGGAAAATATATATACATCTTTTTTGTAGGTTCTCTCCAATTTGATAAATAACTGTTATCTTTTTTAGTCAGAATATAATTGAATGGAGAAAATCAGCCATTCCACTTTACATGCGCTTCTTCATACAATATATTTCGTTACAATTTTTGTTTTTCTGAATCACTTCTCTGTGAACAATACTGGATCCTTTTTAGAGAGCAATTGTTTCATGATAGCTGCTATCTATCTATCTATCTATCTACATATCTATCTATCTATCTACCTATCTATCTATCTAAATATTTATCTATATACATATACATATCTATCTATCTGTCTATATATCTATCTATCTACACATCTATCTATCTGTCTATATATCTATCTATCTACACATCTATCTATCTTTCTGGGTGTCTGTTTACATAACTATCAATCTGTCTATACATCGATCTATCTATCTATCTATCTATCTATCTGTCTGTCTACACATCAATTTATCAAAGTATCTCTCTACACATTTATCTATCTGTCTATCTATCTATCTGCACATTTATCTATCTGTCCATCTATCTATCTATCTATCACGATGTCTATTCGATTACAATTTATTCATCGATACATGTAGTGAATAAATACAACGTTTATTGGTGTATGGCATCTCTTGTAAAGTTGCCAGATAGCTTCATAAAGCTCAATTATTTAGTTTGGAAAATGATCATTTCATGTCAATTCAATTCTTAAGAGCCAGTTTAGAGTTTAAATCTTAATAAATATCAAAATCTGTGCCAAGTGATATTACAAAGAGCTTTCTGTTGTTATTTTAAGAATGCATTTTTTCACGATTTTTTAGGATACTTTACGATAAAACCTTTTCTGAGTGAGGATACCTTAACGTGGTGAAATGGTTTGCGTATTGCCATGATCAGTAAAACTGTACTAATCAGGGGCTCCCATACAAGGTTGGTTTGCAGTGAACGATTAGACTAAAATCTTCCACCATCACTAATGCGGCCAGCGTGATAATGGGAATCTGCCAAACCCATGACGTGAATTGACGTATCTGCTGCCATTGTCCTGCAGTGGACGAGAAACGGCTGCATTTTGTTGTTGGTGTCGATTTTGTTTTGCTTTTATATATATATATATATATATATATATATATATATATATATATATATATATATATATATATATATATATATATATATATATATATATATATATATATATATATATATATATATATATATATATATATATATATATATTATATATATATATATATATATATTATGTGTGTGTATGTGTGTATGTGTGCGTGTGAAAACCGTTCCGTTTTATTGGAGGCAACGTTTTTTCTTATTGAATTTCATGGAAAAATATCAATACTATGACGGCATAATAACACAACAGGAAACTTTTTTAAGCAATAATTTTGGAAAAGAAAATACCTATTCTATAAAACCTAATAAAAAATTTATATCATGGAATAAAAATTTATTGAATAGTCGAGAATTATTATACAGCAATCATGTCTTGTGGCTGAAAACAATCTTTTTTATGAGGGATTAATCTTATTGTTTTTCAAATATGAAAACATCAACATTTGTTAAACTTAGTAAAGTTCCATCCGCAGATAATGCTTTGTTTGACCACGATGACAATCATTGGCAGATTTTTCACTTAATGAATTCATCATTATTATTATTATTAATGTGAGGAGGTAAACCAGCTCAATGGATCATACTTGGCTCTTACATAGGTGGCTATTAAGTTGGAGGAGGTTATGTTTTCGCCTCTGTTAGTTCGTTTGTTTGTTTGTGTATTTGTGAACAACTTCCTGGCCACAATTTCACTCATAGAGTAGTGAGGATTTTTTAGGATTAAATATTACGTTGAGACGTGGAAGTTATTCTATTTTTAAAGTCCTAGATCAAAGTTTAAGGTCAAGGTCGAGCAAAAGGTCAACCGAATTAACCCTAACCTTAACCCAAAATCCGCACATAGTTGTCAAACCGACTTCAAATGCGCCTAAGGTATAAATTTATTCTGGGAAAGGCAAGCAGGTTTCGAAGAAATAAGCTTCCATGGCGGAGGTCTCCACTCTCAGAGTGCTTTTCTAGTTAGTAAATAGAAATGAAATTAAAATGATGTAATACTATGCAACATTTGTTTATCTTCTTCTTTCTTTTCTGAGGAAGCCGTCATTTTGTAATGTTATTTTATCTGAACAATAAATAAGTAATTCTCTATTCCTTATCAAAGTTAGAATCTTAAAGACAACGTTTCAATGGATAACGATGATAATGATGATAATGATAATAATTCAACCCACAATTAGCTTTTTAGAGGACAATAATAATAATAATAATAATAATAATAATAATAATAATAATAATAATAATAATAATAATAATAATAATAATAATAATAATTTTAACCTACAGACAGCTTTTTAGAGAATAATGAAAAAAAAAAAAATAATAATAATGAAAGTGTGAGATTCGTGGGATAGAGAGACACAAACGTAAAGTACAGTCCAGAGATCCACACCAGACCTCCCATGTCTGTGTACTACACTTATATCG
>NC_090756.1:42804962-42807462 GCF_036898095.1 Palaemon carinicauda | reverse complement strand
CTTTTAAACCTTTAAATGAAAAAAAAAAAAAATATGACCTTGTTTCAATAGGCAAAGAAAAGGTAACGCTGATAATAATCAGTAATGAATGAGAAAAAATGGTAAAACTTTATCATAAATCAAGATTCTCATTTAATGTTGAATATACGACTCTTTCAGGGAAGTTAATTCTTATAATATACGTACCAGAAAGAATTGCTTGTTAAAGGTATATTGTAATATAAAACTATTTTTCTTTTCAAAACTTTTAATATTTCATCACCTTTTTTCGAGAACCGATATTCCAAACCTTATTAAAGTTAGAGAAATCTTAAATTGAAATTACCGAATGTTGCTACTTCAACGTTATCATTGTGTGTTGATTTCATAGAGAGAATGTTTTACTCATTTTCATCATAATATGTAGAAATTACGTTATTATCAATTATTCGGTTTGTAAAGAATAAATATCTTTCTCCTATTTCTAGTTATCATCATCTATCATGTAACAAAATAAGGAAACAAATATCATTATTATTATTATTATTATTATTATTATTATTATTATTATTATTATTATTATTATTACTTGCTAAGCTACAACCCTAGTTGGAAAAGCAGCCCAAGAGCACCAACAGGGAGAAATAGCCCGTGCGGATAGGTTCATCGGAAATAAGGAAATCAATAAACTCTAGGAAAATTAATAAAAAACAAAATAAATTATTCTAAAAACAATAATAGTATTAAAGCCGTGAAATATTTTAAGAACAGTAACAACATTAAAACAGATCTTTCATATATAAACTATAAAGAGAGACTTATGTCAACCTACTCAGCATAAAAAGATTTGCTGCAAGTTTAAACTTCTAAATTTCTACTGATTCAACTACCCGATTAGGAGGATCATTCCACAACCTGGTCACAGTTGGAAAAAAAATTCATTATTATTATCACTATCTAAGCTACAACCCTACTTGGGAAAGCGAGATGCTATAAACCCCTGGGCTCCAACATGGGAAACTAACCCTTGAGGCAAGGAAATAGATAAACTATAAGAAAAGTAATAAACAATTAAAATAACATATTTTAAGAACAGTAAAGAGGTTAAAATATATGTCTCATATAGATCTGTCAGCCCATTCAACATAAAACATTCGCTGCAAGTTTAAATTCACCTTAAGGTTCCTGCTGGATGTCAAATTAAACATTGGAACAAGTAATCACCTCAATTATCAACTTTATATCAATCTTTCATAATCTGGGGATTATGGGAGCGTGTACTGAAGGCGTCTATCTACGATACCACTCTGTATTGTATTTAGAAAAAAAATTCTAATTCCTTAGATTGTGGTAAAAATTATCAAGTAAAAACGAACTTGTCTCGTTTAATTATCTGATATGAGAAGAAACTCTTTGAGGCAAAGGTGTAATCTGTGATGTAAAAGATTTTATTTTGTAACTAACTTTCGGTCACAGGATTGATAAAAAGAGCAGGAGAGAGAGAGAGAGAGAGAGAGAGAGAGAGAGAGAGAGAGAGAGAGAGAGAGAGAGAGAGAGAGAGAGAGAGAGAGAGAGAGAGAGAGAGAGAGAGAGAGAGAGAGAGAGAGAGAGAGAGAGAGGAGAGAGAGAGAGAGAGAGAGAGAGAGAGAGAATAAAGATTCTATTTCATGCAAATTGTTATCTAAAAAAGAAAAAGATAGTTAAAAGAAATAAAAAAAATCATATATTCAGAAATAACCTTAGGGTTAAGAAATCAATTACTATCTTTAATAACAAGTAACCTATATATTTTCCGAAACCAACAAATGTTAATTTACCAATTACCCTGATTTTTTTGTTAGTATAAACATTTACCATTAAAATTTCCTCACACAGAATTTACTCTCTATTACCTATAAAGCCATTGTTCTCAAGTCTTGGGTAGTGCCATAGCCACTGTGCCATGGTCATCCACAGTGTTGAGTTAGAGTTCTCTTGCTTGACGATACACCCGGACACCACTATTCCATCTTATTTATTTTCCTCTTTTTTATAGTTTATATATATGAAAGATCTATTTTAATGATGTTACTGTTCTTAAAATATTTTACATTAGTTGTTCATTGCTTCTCTATTATCTTATTTTCGTATTGCTTTTTATTTCCATATTTCCTTTAACTCACTGAGCTATTTTTCCTGTTGGGGTCCATACGCTTATAGCATCAACCTTTATTAACTAGTGTTGTGATTTAGCCAGTATTATTATTATTATTATTATTATTATTATTATTATTATTATTATTATTATTATTATTATTATTATTATTATTATTATTAATTAATAATAATAATAATAATAATAATAATAATAATAATAAATAATAATAATAATAATAATAATAATGATAATAATAATAATCCACTGCCTTATCATCTTCTCCCCTCGTCCCTGTCAAAGGTCTAAACTTGTTGGAAGAAATTTCTTTTATATCTTAATGTCATTTATTTCCTGAGCGACAGAAAAATAAAGAAAGTTGTTAAG
>NC_090756.1:42792462-42799962 GCF_036898095.1 Palaemon carinicauda | reverse complement strand
TGATCACAACCAATTACACAGAATTATACATCGGAAATGTTTCGCTTTATTAGATGGAAATTCGAACGGAGTTAATTGGTCTCTTGATTGCTAGATACGGAGTTTTAATTGATTTTCTTATTTTAAAAATGAGATATATTGCATACTTACAATGTGAGAATTATGTAAAAGAAGAAATTTTATGGTACGAAAAAAATGCAGAATAGTACAATGGTAACGTGTTCGCCTAGCATTCGCATGGCAGCAGATCGATGCCAGCTCGTGACCGTGAGTTTAAGCTGTTT
Organism: Palaemon carinicauda; assembly: GCF_036898095.1. Lineage (NCBI taxonomy): Eukaryota > Metazoa > Arthropoda > Malacostraca > Decapoda > Palaemonidae > Palaemon > Palaemon carinicauda. Next base: position 42,799,678 of record NC_090756.1, on the reverse strand, counting down.
ACAGGGCGGACTCTGGTGTGTTTGGGCACCACAGTTGGGGATTGGGCTTGCCCGGCTGACGCTCTAGTGAGCATCTATTCTGATGAAACTGGAACTGAAACCAGATGTCTTTACCTTTACCTGTATTTTGCAAATTTTTTTGAAGTTGAAAGACAGAACGAAAACGAAATGTACAATACATTTATATTTATATGGAAGGTGAAAAATGCTATATTTCAGGTATATCATTTAATGTAAAAAGTATTTTGATGGGTAATTTATGTATAGAGAAATAATTGCTATTTTTTTTTTTTTTTTTTTTTTTAGCAAACTAAGATATTTTCTTATGAACATGAAAGTCTTTTTATGAAAGGCATAGCTCAAGCTGTGACATTTCTTTATTCAAAGAAAGGTAATATTTTACTATAGTCGCTACAGAGATCCTGGGCAAAATAAGCTCACAACCTGGTCACGCCATAGCTAATGATGTTGTCTCCAGCATTAACAGTGATCACAACACATCCCCATAAAGTGATTATACGTTAGTATAGTTAGAAATTTTGAGAGGATGTTTTGTGACCGCTGTTAACGTAGGAGACGACGTGATTGGCTATGACGTCATCAGGGGTGGGGATTATTTCACCTAGAATCTTTGCAGTGACTATAACTAACCTTTAAACAATTAGGATCAGAATAGGCTTTAGTGCATTAAAAGCTCTAATTGATTAAGGTGAGTATTAACGGGAAAATAGTTTCAGGATTTGTTTAAAGATTATAAAAGTCGCACATGAATGGCAGAGGCAAGGGACAGGGACAATACCCTACTAACTGACCATATATCCATATGATCAAAGCCCAAGACACTCTCCACCCAAGCTAGGACCAAGAAGGGTCAGAAAATGGCTGCTGATAACTCAGTAAGGTAGACAAATAGGTTCCCCCAAACCTCAAACCTATCCCTACGTCACAAGGAAGATGTGGTTACAGACACTACCAGAAACCATTGAGGGTCTCGAATTCCAGCCCAACAGATCGCCAGGAAGGGGCGTTCTCAATAGGATCTTCTTGAACAATTAATGTTTCAAGTTGATTGTTACCAGAAATAAGCTTACGAACATTTTTTTTTTTTTTTTTGCCAAAGCGTTTCTAAACTTTACCATTTCTATTCCCTCGGTTTACTTTATCATATAGACATAATCTGATAAATATTATTTATTAGTGAGAGACGATATCCTTCATTTCAATACTTTTGATAACTTAAATGCTGAACTGTAAACAAGTGAATAACGGAAAAAACTACAATTCTTTGGCAAGTTAACATTTCAAACAACAACTTTCATTACTCTAAAAGGAATGAAAAACAGATAAGATAAAGAGTTTAAATTGGGAAAAATAATGTATCCCAGTTTAATAGATTAGAAATAAATGCATATCACTCCAGTGAAAAAAAGAAAGTGTAACCTTATTCTAAAATGTATATATATATATATATATATATATATATATATATATATATATATATATATATATATATATATATATATATATATATATATATATATATATATATATATATATATATGTGTGTGTGTGTGTGTGTGTGTGTGAGAAAGTGTAACCTTATTCTAAAATACATTAATATATATATATATATATATATATATATATATATATATATATTATATATATATATATATATATATATATATATATATATATATATATATATATATATATATATATATATATGATGGTCATTACACTATATTTACTGCATGGTTTTTCCCTATAGAAAACTTCGATTTTCATAACACGTTTTGTCATAAGACTAAAAATATAAAAAATCTACATGAAATTGCATGAAAAGTCGTGATCAGGAATATTATAGTTTATTTTGAAAGTGGAGCTCTTACATTATCACACTAATCTACAACAAACATCTCTCTCTCTCTCTCTCTCTCTCTCTCTCTCTCTCCTCTCTCTCTCTCTCTCTCTCTCTAAGCATGTTTATTTTTATCAATCCTAGCACTCCTAAAGTCGGGCTCTAATTGTCTGGTCTCATCTCCCGTGGACCAATCACAGAACAGCATCCTGTCGCATTTCTTAGTAAAGAAAGTCTTCCTAAAATCGGCGTTCGGTCGATGTATTTAAGGTTGAGATTCTTTTGAGATTATTTAATTCAAGTAAAATTTAATCGTAAATGTGTATATAAAAACTCTGTGCGCAATGATGCAAGGATCCGATTTCTTAACGGTGAGAGAGTGAAGCAAAAACAACTTATAATGTTTCCCTGAGGGTTGGGTGAAGTGCAGACAACTTGCGACGAGAGAGAGAGAGAGAGAGAGAGAGAGAGAGAGAGAGAGAGAGAGAGAGAGAGAGTTTACATGGGACGCACAGATACTGATTAACTCTTCCTTTCATTTCTATTAGAAGTTTATTGTTTCTCGGGAGAATATTTAGACATTTTGATTGTGAGAGAATATTAACTCTGCGAATATCGCACCTCGTCTCATCAACTCTTACACCAGCAAAATTAACCGAAGAACGTCATGTTAAATAGATATGATTCATCAACCCTCTCTCTCTCTCTCTCTCTCTCTCTCTCTCTCTCTCTCTCTCTCTCTCTCTCTCTCTCTCTCTCTCTCTCTCTCTTCGTATTTTGACTTCGCACTCTTAGGACTCTTTGTAAAACTGTAATAAAAGCTCACATTTCAACAAAATATAACCTAAACGATGCAAGGGGTTACCTCTGCAATGGAACTGTATACTACAAGGCTTTTGCAAATTTGCGATATACCGTCAGTGAAGTTTCATAGGAGAACAATTGACTTCGATAGCAATATTTTTCTGCAAAGGAATGAAACAGATTGGTAATCATCTGTTCCCTAGTTTGCCACTGGGTTTTCGTAGAGCTTAGAGCGTGTGATGCCCTTCTTACAATCTCCACTGCTATACAGATATCCCTTGATTATAGTATGATTGGCCTTGATTTTAGTGCTGCCTTTGGCCATGTTAATCACGAGGCCCTTGTTTTCAAGCTTAAACACTTGGGATTGGGTGGGCCTTTTCTTAGCATCATCATTGAGTTTATAAGTAAGAGGTCTCGGAGAGTTGTTGTTGATGAGGACTATAGTGAGTATAGGAATGTGATATCTGGTATTTCTCAGGGTAGTGTTCTTGGCCTATTACTTTTCATACTATATACACTTGACATGTGGTTTAGCCCAGAAAACATGCGCGTTGCATATGCAGATGATGCTACTCTTTTTGCATCAATTCTATCGCCTAAATGTAGATCTGGGGTTGCCGAATCCCTTCATAGAGGTCTAGCTAAAATCAGGGTATGATGTAAATTATGGGGTATGAAGTTGAATCCTAACAAAACTCAAAATATGATTGTAAGTAGGTATAGGACAGTTGCTCTTTAACAGTCGGGTGTCAGCATTGCTAATGTTTCTTTGACTCTGTATGACTCTTTTAATATTTTAGATGTGATTCTATATACCAAATTTACTTTTGAAAAACACATTAGGTCTGTGGCTTATACAATAGCACAAAAAAATGGCTCATTGAGAAATTTTCCTAAGATTCTCGGTGATTAATCTATAGTGAAAAAGTGCTCAAATTCTTTCATTCTGTAGCTGCTGGTTCTCATCTTTATTTGTTGCACAGGAACTTACGGTCTAATCAATTTCTTATTACTGACCATCTTTACATCCAGATCTTACCGGACAGTTCTATATCTTGTCCGTAATTCTAGCTAGGCAGTTAATTCTAACAGCCAGACCTCCTCCATCACGAGGCTCCATACTACATGGTATTCTAGAAGTTTTATTCCAGCTGTGACGAAGTTCTGGAATGATCTTCCTAGTCGGATAGTTGAATCGGTAGAACTTCAAAAGTTCAAACTTGAAGCAAATGTTTTTATGTTGAACAGGCTGATATGAGTCTCATTTTATAGTTTTATATAAAATATCTGTTTTAAACTTCTTATTGTTCCTAGAGTATTGTATTTCAATTATTTATTACTTTTCCTATAGTTTATTCATTGTCTTATTTCCCTACTCACTAGCTATTTTATCCCTGTTGGGGCCCTTGTGCTTATAACATCCTGATTTTACAATTACGGTTGTAGCTTAGCTAATAATAATAATAATAATAATAATAATAATAATAATAATAATAATAATAATAATAATGATTTGTCGACAATTATCTTCTTTAACCCTCGTTTACAGACACGTTACCAATTCTTTTGTCGACAATTGTATACTTTATCCCTTGTTTACAGATATGTTTACAATTCCTTTGTTTACAATTATCTGCTGTATCTCTTGTTTACAATTCCCAATGAAACCTTTCGTAACATTTCGTAATTTTTCGTAACATTTCACTTTTATTAGGTCCCGTTTTCCTAAGTCTGACGTCATGCAAGAATATCATCATCATTACTAACTGTGAGATTTGCACTGATATCAATTTTCCTTTATATTCCCCAAAGGTATCATCAATTCAGTGACTTTTGAGATAAAATATCATCAAATTCGCGTCATTATTCTTGTTTTATTGAGATTATTCTCTTGCCTGTTAATATAAAACTTATTTTTATCGATTATCAATGATAAAGTAAAACTTTTAATGGTATTAATGCTTCACCTGACTTCTTCTTGTAATGTATTTTCTCTATTTTCTTAATAACTTCATAAAATGATATTATCTCTTATTGTGAAAGATTGTTTTCGTCCTTTATCCATCTAATAAAAGCTGCTCTACGAACATTTCTATTTCAAAAAATAATTATTTTTCATCGTTACCATCAATGACGCAGGAAAGGGAATTATGTTTTTGATATATTCTAAAGACATTTCATGAAGACGTAATACCTCTTTTATCATTTCTACCAGATCCAAACAAAGAGTATAAAACACAATATAACATTTTCTTTTGATCTAATAAACCCAGAAGGAATCTTTCAAAGAAATACCAGGATGTGTATTTTAGGGGAATTATAGAAAGGATTCTATCAAAACAACTTTAAAGCGGGTATCAGGGGAACTACCTCTTCTGGCCAAGTAATGAAAACTTCTTTATATATATATATATATATATATATATATATATATATATATATATATATATATATATATATATATATATATATATATATATATGTCCATATATATTTATACACACTCATATATATATATATATATATATATATATATATATATATATATATATATATATATATATATATATATATATATATATATATATATATATATATATATATATATATATATATATATATATATATATATATATATATATATACTGTATATATATATATATATATATATATATATATATATATATATATATATATATATATATATATATATATATACATATATATATATATGTGTGTGTGTATATTTCAAATAAGTCATATATATTAATACATTAAAGTCTGGATTCTCTTAACGACCTCGGGATCAGAGCCCCAGGCGGAATCACGCCTGGGGCTCTGATCCCAAGGTCGTTAAGAGAATCCAAACTTTAATGTATTGATATATATGGCTTATTTATAATATGAAAAAAACACGTTTAAATATGCAAAAATTTATCATATATATATATATATATATATATATATATATATATATATATATATATATATATATATATATATATATATATATATATATATATATATATATACATATGTATATATATGATGTATTTTAGCCACGAAAGTAAAAAAGAAAAGACTTGCTTAGAGTTAGTACTTTCGTCAGTACTTTCGTCCATTAAGGACATCAACAGAGTCAACAATGAGAATACATATACAAAGACATTGTATTCATATAGGAGAAGGGGATCCAACAGCTGTCCGTTTCTTAATAATCCCGGAAAGGTCATATTTTAGATAAAAGGATAATACTGGATTAATGGTAAACAGACCTGGGCTTAGAATCAAATTTCTACCTTTGGTATAGGAGTTTGAAAAGGATACAAAAATATTCCTTTGGATATAGTCATTTACATGGATTATTTTTTGCCTCTGAGCATCCAATTCTGTGACTTGACCCCAACCAGTGGGAGGCCAAGGTATTATTAAGAGAACCCCTGGAGACGGCCACCTGATGCTGTTTTAATCTGACTGAAATACCTTTGGATGTTTGGCTGACATAGAATAAGTGACATAAAAAATATAGGCAATAACCTCATCTACTCTATTAATATTATCTTCAAAATATGTGTGACTACATATTTCAGAAGCCTCAAATACTTAAGAGGAAAATACAGAGTATTCTATAATTCATTCGTGCAAAATATCAATTGCATTTCCCTTTCCATTATCTTATAGTAATATATTGAACCAATATTTATTTTGGAATCAGTAACATGGTAATGTTATTTTGTTTAAAGCTAATTGTGGTCTCGAATAGATAGTACCGCATGTGTTTCATACACGCTCATACACTCTCGCTCTCTCACTCTTGCCATTCCATATTTCACATTGTTTGATTTTTTGTTTGACATTGTTGCTCTCAACTGCTTGTATGAAAGCTCGTTATCTGTTGAATAAACCTTACTTCGATTCACCTCACCTCTCTGTTAGAATTTAACAGCTATGTTGCCATATTGGTGTTTGTCTATTATCAGTGTAGGAGAGAACGAGAGATGAAAAAAAAGTTTATGAACGTGTCTAAAATACACATGCTTTACATGATCAACACAAGAAGACAACAAAATGAGAATAATTGTATTAATAAAACCACATTTATCCAAAAAAAAAAAAAATGGGATCCATATGATGGCATTGAATGCTAGGCCTGTTTTACACAATTTTCACATTGTAAATATAAAATATATCTGTCCTGTTTTACACAATTTTCACATTGTAAATATAAAATATATCTGATTATCCAAATAAGAAAATTGATTAAAAATCCGGATCTAGCAATCAAGAGACCAATTAACTCTCTGTTCTAATTTCCATTTAATAAAGCCAAACATTCCCGATGTACAATTCTGTGTAATTGGTTGTGATCAGAAGCAAATTGTTTTAAAGATCAAATGGGAAAAACATCGGTCTCAAATCAGGGTTAATTTGTTCGACTGATCTAAAGCTCAAAATTGTCTTATCCTCAATGTTTATCAGTTTTGTTTTATAAAAAAAAAAAAAAAAAAAACATCTTAACATTACTTTTATTATTATAAATTTTTCATT
>NC_090756.1:42756400-42776962 GCF_036898095.1 Palaemon carinicauda | reverse complement strand
ATAGTGTGTTTTCCCTAATCGCCCTTTACCCCCTCTAGTACCGGCAAATGCCTTATTCCCTACGAAAAATGGGTCCATAGGCTCTTGGAATAAGGCCTTTCTTTTAACTAGATACTTGTCTGTTTGGACTGTTATTGGTCACCCATATATATATAGTTCGTCCACCCCACCCATTGGAGAATGAGAGCAGCAATAACCTTGTTTAATGAATGTAAAGTACAAAGTCAGGATGGCTGACTGTGTATAGGTATTTAATTTGAACCAAAGTCCATTTCTAATCCAATTGTCTGTCAAGTAGGTTTTATTTCTTTAAAAGTCATGATAATAATGACGTTGCTATTTCCATTGCTTTAATATTCCTCAAAGGCCTCTTATTCTACCATAAAGATATTGAATAAAAATTTTAGGTACAAAATTATACCTATATATGTACTCAAAACTCCCAGTTAACACAATATGGCTGAAGAAAAACTTAGAAATTCGTTAGAGACTTTTATTGTAAAAGATTAAATGCCAAACATGACAGGTTTCAGTGTAATCAGATTACTTATACAACTGAGACACAAACACTATAGCATCAATGACATATATATCAAATTCATGAAACCCTATTTTCTGAAAGCTTTAAACGCCCAAGATTCAAAGGAAACTTAACGTTGGTCATGTAATAAGCTCACGAGTCGACCAAGGAAGACTCACAGTTGAGCACCCTTCATACCCTTATGGAGCACCAAATGACAAAACTAATTTTCTTTGTTTTTCCAAAGAGTCCGTTTTCATTCTTGAACGACTTTAGGGGTGTCTAAAGCTCAGCATTTGAGGTTACAAATATAAGGATTGTTCCGAATTTCATGACTGTGTAAAGCAAGTAGTGATTTCTCTAATAGAAAAATAAAATCATCAATAAAAAAGGAAAAGGAAAACTCACCAAGGCCATCCCCTGTCCCACCTAGTAACCAGGAACTTAATGCATTTTTTTCTTCTGAGGAAGCAATGTTACTAGGCCCCTGGATGCTTTCCTTATCCTTCTTTTTTAATTAATAATTTTACATACAATGATGAAAGGATTGTAATCTAATGACTTCAGGAATAGTCTGGCGCTCCCAGGAAGTTAAATGGTAAAACATTTATACAATTTTTTTTACAGTGATTATAGATTTAATGCTATAATTAAACATGAAATTATACAATTAGACATGGACAAATTATTAAAATTTATAAAATGAAAAAAAAAAGAAAAAAAAACAGTCGTTTTCAGGCCATTGTGCAATTTCAGATCGATCCATTACTACAGACACCTGAAGCTCCCTGAAAAGCAGACAAGATTCACAAATGCCAAATGTGTCTCCCTGTCTCGCCCCATTTAATGCACATGATTGAGTCAGGTAAAAGAGAAGAGAGGTGGAAGACTACTGCCCTGATCATCCTGCTGCTTCCCCCAGTAGACAGTCAGATCGGACCGAAGTACGCATTCATCTAACACATCGACACCTGAATCACTTTAGCTGTGTAATCAAGTTTTCAGAATCAAACCCTAAGAAAAGCAATATTTCAAAGCAATGACGAAAACCAAGTTTAACCTGAAACACTTTATAAAGCTAATAACACCATTCTGAATAAAACCAAATAGATTTTATATAACCATGACTAAAAATAACCTTGATAAAATTATTTTTTACATGTACATAAAGTTTTCATTCTAATTGAATATTCACCTACAGTTTGAGGTAGGTCGAGTTTATATCAAATTTATTATAACTACTAACAAACATAGGCCTAGAACCAATACCCCACAAAGTATAAAATACTCGAAGAAATACCAGTATGTTTTATACACCTCAGCTTATAATCCATTGATATACTATCTTCTTATAATACTCTATTAAAGTATATGTATTATATTCAACATACAAGCCCTTATATTCCTTACTGAGTTAACCTCAGCCAATAATCAAATGATATGATTCTTTATTAAATATTTTACGTAGGTCCTGTGTAACTTAATATGTAACTACAAGTTACGGCCAAAAGCATTACGATGAATCTATCTTTTTTATTCAAAATAATTTGATATTTTTTTTAGGATTTTTGTTCTTAATGGACTTTAGATCAACCCAAATCAACCCAAATTCACGGAGTACGATATTCTCTAGTGAAATCCGGCAAAAGATGAACGCATTGAATGACGCATATAATTTCACCATTGTTTGAAACACAAATAACTCTGAGCTCATAAATACATTCAATGTAAGTGAGTAAAAAATATTAAATAAGGCAAAATATCTTCAGATTATTGAAAATTTAATTATATATACTAAGCAGTTCACCCAGATAATGACATTAGATAATAATGAATTTATCATATGTTTTAATTCAGAATAAGAAAAACTAGAATCACAGGACCAGCCATTATAACTTCTATGTAAGTTGATTAATTCTATGAAGATGTTTACTAATAAAGAGCAATGTATCAAACTCAAAATAATCAATCTAAACAAGACATATTATAATCTACCATTTATTTCTCAGTTAATTTGTGAATGGTGGAATTTTCTCATAAAATCGAGAAAAGAATTTGCCTTTTAAAGACTTTATTTATAAAAATTCATTTTTAAAAATGTAAAAAATACTCTGTTATCTCATGAAATTCCTACTATTCGGGCACATACTATACTTAAACTTCAATTTAGTTTTTTTTAATATGATGATGATGATGATTATATATATATATATATATATATATATATATATATATATATATATATATATATATATATATATATACATATACATACATATATATATATATATATATATATATATATATATATATATATATATATATATATATATATATATATATATATGTATATATATACATACATATATATATATATATATATATATATATATATATATATATATATATATATATATTATATATATATATATATATATATATATATATATATATATATATATATATATGTATGTATATATATACATATATATATATATATATATATATATATATATATATATATATATATATATATATATATATATATATGTGTGTATTATGATTATAGCACGAACTATCTAAAAACATAGAAATAGCTTTGCCTACTCAAGTTCTTGGGGAAAAAAAAGTCTTTCTTCAGGATACTAGAATTTGGAGCTTGCCAACTGACTGAGTTTTGTACTTACTAAATAGATAGAGGATATTTTTCACCTATTTCACGTTAGAAAAAATCTGCAATTCTAATTTGTATCCATATCTATATACAAAAAGCTGTAATTAAAATCCTTTCAGTCTGACTTCTACAAGGAAACACTGACAAAAACCTGACAAAAAAACTGACGTTCCTTGTCCCAATTTGGATAGGAACTATTGCAAGAAAATAGGTAGAATAAGGACATTACTTTTCTATAAGAATCTCACACCAGTTTTCAATATCATCAAAACAATCCTCCATTTCTTGCATTGGAATTCAAAATACTTTTACACCACAAAGTTCCAACATTCTCTATTTGCTAATTCTCATCATAACTTGATAATATAGTGATATCGAATTCTAATTATTTTGCTTTGCTGATGTACGATGAATACCAATCTTAAGAGAGTAATAGTAGCTTAAAAAACAATTGATCTCACTACCAATAATAAAACGATATCTGATGTGAAATCCTGTGATTAGCGTTCCTTTATAAGAGGGAGATTGGATTGAATTCACAAATATGACCCAGCGTTTGGGCCTGTAAGACCATTAAGGAAGAATGAAGGCAAAAAATGAAGAGGTAAAGTTGAAGGCCATGAAAGCTAGAGCAGATACAGCAATGCCTTAAGGAACTCTGCCAAGATCCTCTTGTGACGCCTCCAGACAATTCTTTGAGATACACTGATGACGGTACCCAAATCTGAATTGAGAGAGAGAGAGAGAGAGAGAGAGAGAGAGAGAGAGAGAGAGAGAGAGAGAGAGAGAGAGAGAGAGAGAGAGAGAGTTACTCTATTTCACTACGTCGTGGAATGTAAAAGTAACACTTGGATCGCTTTCTTATGTAGTATCCAAATTCCAATAATCTATTTCAATTTCTTTAGCAAATTCATCAATCATTTTCAATCTAATCTAATAATATTCCATTTAATACTCAAACTACTCTAGCCCAGAATAAACAACTAAACCAAGGCCAAGGGGTTCATCGAAGTTTGTGGGGACAACTTCTAAGGGTGTGGGTGCATAAATAATTACAAAGTCAGTTTAAAACCTTAAGAGACATCGAAGTATAATGTAATGTAAAATTTCTTAAATTTTGCCCTCTTTTAATATGACAATTTTCAAATTTCTCTTTTTATTAGTTTCTTTAGAGACATCCTTTTCCCATCTTTTTTTTTTTTTTTTTACACAAGATATTAATTAATTTAATGAGTGTGGTTGGTTATAGCTTTGTTAACTATCCATGCTCTGGGTGTGACACATCTTAATAATTAGTCAGTTGTTCACACTAGTTCCAGATAGGACCAATTATCAATAGCAGTTATCTAATGAATTAAAAGAAAAACGGAACAAAAGTGCAAAAGCTAAAATGACTAAATGAAAAAAAAATGGTTATGAATCTTAAAATTTCTATACAGTCAATGTATATAAACATAAAAAAGAGTAAGGTGGTTTATGAATAATCTATATTTAGGGCATTAACAACTTTTGAACACGATATTCCAATTACTGTGAACTTTGTGGGTTTAAAATACCTAATATAGTTCTTACAACGTTATGGATTTTGCTATAGGAAGGATACTGTTTGAAGACGTGACTGTTTCAGCACATCAGTATTGCATCAACTAAAAAAAGGCTACCCAGATATCATTGCATTTTAAAAGAAAAGTTATAAGGAGACGTAAACAAAATTTTTTTATGGAAATGGAACTTTCGTACCATGATCAATGTAAGGAAATGATAAAATATTTGCCCTATATCCAGAAAACTTCCCACAAAAAACCGATTCTTTGTCAACGATTTTTAAACCTATTCTCCATATCAAATCAGTTTTCCCACCCTTTAAACACAAACACCCACATACTTATCTGGATTAAGTTTCCAAACAATGACAAGATATTTGAAAACTTATTACACACTTTGTCTAAAATGATTAGTGTTATTTATCCCCCCTTTATGTCATGGGCACAAACGATAGGAGACAAGAAAAAAATGGAGTTTCTGGACCGAGCTGTGCACCTTTTCAGAGAGCCCAGGTATCTAGCCATAATAGAAATCTCTGAAATACAAGACTTCAAAATGACCCTCAAACCAAATCTCTTTAAATACTTACGTTAAGTACACTTATCAATCTTTAACATTGTAATTATACTTCATCTTAAGGTTTTATTGAAAAATTACGAAATAACAGTTACCATTGATTACACATTAACTTCAAAAAGAGCATAAACATGTCTGGTGCACATTGAATCACAATTCTTTTACATTATATACTTTCCACTAATTACATTACACAGTTCATATATAAATTTGATACTTATGTCATTGATATAAGTGTTTACAACCTTACTACAAATGAAAATGATAGTACCAAAACCTGTACATTTGGCATTCTAACCTCCTACAATGTAAGATTCTTAAATATTCTGAAATACTTGATTTGAATATCATTTATATCAAATTCTAAAATCTGATTATACAAACTTTAGGAATTTGATGCTTTTGAGCAAGTTAACAATGACATAATACAGCGCTAATTTTTCATGACTTTAGCTGTCAGGATAAAACCTACACTGACAAGATAGTTGGATCAATAAGCAGACTAAATTCCAAAATATTTACCAAAACAATCTGTGGGCCTTTGACAAGTACAATATATTCAAGAAAACACATTGAACTATAGCTCTCAAAATACCAGTGAAAGAATGAATAAATTCTGTACATGGGGAATAAAATAGCAGTCGAAAAGAACAAGTGGTTACTCTAGTTAAGATTAGGATCTTCCTCATGGACCCTTTAGCCCTTTTTTTTTATGGTGAGGAACAAAAGGGCAAATGCTGATGCTCAAAGAGGAGGGGGGCAGTGGGAGACTATTCAGCCATATGAGGCGAAAGTCTTTTGTTTTTTTATAACATTTCCAATTTTGGGATAAGGAAGGATCAAGGATGGGGAGTGGGATATCTGAAATTGGAGGTGAACATCCTGATGAAATAAAAGAGAATTTCTTACCAATTTAAACTTTTTAGAAAATGGGCACAAAATCTCCGATTAATTTTATAATTTAGCATGTTATTCTTCAAGGTATATTCATGTTGCCCAGACAAGAGAGAGAGAGAGAGAGAGAGAGAGAGAGAGAGAGAGAGAGAGAGAGAGAGAGAGAGAGAGAGAGAGAGAGATTAAGTACCTAAAATTAAAGGAGCTTCCTGAGACTGGAGTGGCCATTAGAATAGCATCCCCTGTACACCCCATCTATTTTATACCTAATCACAACCCATTTGTATCTACGCAAGCAAATGACTCCAAACTGTTACATCCCCTTTACCTAAACAGTAACACTTTAAGGTCTAATTAACCCAAGATATTAATATTTTCATCTATGTAATTCACTGCACAAGTTTCTAAGTAATCAGCTGAGGTCGCCGTCTAAGATTCCTAGTAAACTAAATATCCTTTCTTATTTCTAATTCTATTCCAGTTAGTGATTCATAAATAAAGAATCAAACTTTTATGAGTTGACTTTAATACCTGCCAGGAATTACTTCTATTCACCAAAACATTACGAATACTTTAAGAAATACTTGTTTCAGTTGGATAACATCAACCTGAACTATTCTATTCCACTAATGTTTCATGATATAGTTTTTATTCGTCCTATACCGACACTATATATTCTATATTTCCATCAACTGATATACCGTAACTTTATTCTTCAATTCACGATTTCTTTTTTTTTTTTTTTTTTACATAAGCAATAATTCTTCATAACATATTAAGAATTGGATTAGATATAGGAATTTGCCAAGAAAACTCAGCGCTGAACCTGTGTGTCCAATGCACACCCAACAGTAAGTGGGAATTATTACTGAAGATAACCCTTCAATTCCACTGTAGCAACCAACGAAAGATTAAAATGAAAATTGGAGGGAAGGAAAAGGGAACTGGGTTAAAGCAGAAGGATATAAAGGAAGTTATTAGTTAATCTATTAAGTTTCATTAGCGAGGCTCTCCATTACTCCTATATCTTACTTTTAGGATCCTCAATTTCTTGCAAAAGGCATGTAGAGAGAGAGAGAGAGAGAGAGAGAGAGAGAGAGAGAGAGAGAGAGAGAGAGAGAGAGAGAGAGAGAGAGAGAGAGAGAGAGAAACTGTTGCACAGCAATACAAAATATCAATGGGAGCGTGGCTATTGTGACAAAAGTCAACATATTTAAAAGATTATTTATACATAAAATATTAAGAAATATGATATACTATACTTTATCTTTAACACTTAAATCAAAACGAGTTTTCTAGTTTTCTTTCATTTTTAGAAAACATAAAATTGTAAAAGGGGAATACATTATTTTGAACAAAAGGAGAGCAAAAGTTAACCATTGTACAAGGTTTTCTCTTAGCAATGTACAAGAAATTTACAGATTATGCTTTTAATATTTTCGTATCTAAGAGGCAAATCTCTCACCAGTTTCTAGATAGTTTAGCAGGTAGTATAGGAGGAAGTAAAAAGGAAAATTTGAGGTGCTACATGTGAGCGATATACCTTGAATTCCATTGATACAGAAGTCCTCTTTGAAATATACCAAAAAGTATAAAAGTAAAATTACAAAATCACAACGTATTTACAAATTTGGACCTTAATTCACAGAATAATGCCAGGCAACTCTGGAGCCCAAAGATTCACAAGAAAACTGGAACCTAAAGAAGAATCGAGTACCAAAAAACTCTCTTGAAAACAGAGATAAAAAAATGGAAACAGTTACTTAAATAGAAACAAGAACACTATGAGTGATATGAAATAATGTAGCTGATGAGTGCACAAAATAGCTCCAGAGACCAAGGTGAGTAGCGGATAACCATAAACAAGAGATTGCTTCAAATTATTCTCTAAGCAATATAGTAACCCAAATAACCTATACAACAAGAAATGTCAAGAGACAAAATCATAGAAGTGTTGTAAATAAAACCAAAGACGAAAGTGTCCAGAATATCTTTCAAGATCAGGTAAGGCCATGAATATCTGCATGGATCAGGGAATAAGACCCAGATAACTCCATATACAAAATGGTGTCTTGAACAAACCAGTGTGTGCAATAAAAACTTCTATAAACAAGGAAATGTTGAAAACTGATGTCCAGACTAAACCAGTGAGCACTACAAAAAAATAAGAGAGAAAAAAAAAACTGCAAACGAGGGACTACTAAAAGCTGGTAAATAAAATAAAGGCCCCAGATACCTCATTTGATTAAAAAAGAATCTCGAATCAACTCCATAGATGAATAATCTCAAGATTACTACATAGACCAATGAGTATCCTCAATAACCTTAAAAAACATGCTGAGCCTGAATTTCTCCTAAAAAAGCCCCTGGAGACCAACGCGTGTTAAGAAATAACTTTAAGCAAATCGGAACTGAGGAGTGTTATAAAAGCTTAATAAACAAGGCCATTGCCCAATGACCAATCTCTTCCCAGAGAAAAGAATAATAAAACAGGGGGAACTCTGCAAGACTTTTTTTTTTAAAGAAAGCGATCTCCAAAATTCCTGAATTTCAATGAAAGCTCTCTTTTCCCCAAATTGACTGAGAAAAAATAGTTCTTTAAAACAGAATTATCTGAAGCAATTTGTAAATGAGGATTGCGCACAAACAACTCTATAGAGCAAGGAATTCCTAAAGAAGCTCACTAGACATAAGAAAGGCACACAGGATATCAGGATTTACTCTACGAAATACCTTAAACAATATATGGAAAAATCTGAAATCTCGTGAAACCATACTAGCCTTTTCAAAACTCTCAGCTAGATTGGCCTAAAAATTTCAATAATTTAGTCATGGTCCGGACACTTAGAAACTTTCTATAAAATTTGCAAACCTAAATATGTGAATACTTAGAATTAATATGGTTATGATCATAACCGTTTACACAATTTTCTAAAAAATCTTTGCAACTAATAATAAAAGTCCTAAAAAAGAAAATCATAGATTTATTGGCATCCTTAGGATGAATACCCCTTGAGGAATTATTACCATTATCAAGAACTAGTTATTGGTTACTATTGATTTTATCAAACCATTCAACTCAGCGGATATCTAGAGATATTCTAGATTCAGTTTCAATACTTATCTATAGTGACCATTAGAGCAAAATGGTCTTAACTATTTCTGAAAGAGGAAACCAACAGGAAGTCTTCAGACAATGACAGTGCTAGAGTGTGGACGTGTTGTGTTGAGCTCTGCTATTGATGCCCTGAGTCATGTTTCAGCTTTGTGTTTGTCGCTTAGAATATCATTGAAATGATATTACTTAGTCTTATGGAGAAACCTAAGAGCTAAGAAACAGTACACCATGTCTGTTCCTAACTATATCAGCTTCAAATGTAATGAAACGGATGGAGATCGGAAAAAAAAATAGATAGTATGTGAATGCTAAAGACTCTACCATAAGATATGTGTGCATATAGTGACGACCATCAGTGAGATTGACCGGAATAATATAAATTGGTTATGCCCTCACTGCGTACGTGATGCCAGACAAAACAATTTAGCAATATCAGAATTAAAAGAAGATGTAAATATGAGTAATCTGGCCCTGAACGCACAAGATGTGAAAATAGATGACTTGGAAAACAAACTTGCGAACCTTAGCGCAGACGCAGCAAATTCCACGCAGATCACCGACCTCAATGAGAAAATTAACATTCTTGCCATGAATATGGGATCAATTAAAGCAACACTTCAAACATTGATAGACCCAAAACCGGAGAAACCGACATTTGCTGACAAAGTTAGGGAAAAAAATCTGTTGATAATTAAATCAACTAATACAACAACTAAAATTACTGAAAGAAAAGGTGAGGTTGAACAAGCACTTAAAGACATTCCTATACTTACCACGAGAACAACTACGAATGGAAATGTTGTTGTAAACTTTGCAAACTATATGATCAGAGAAGATGCGATAAACAAAATTCAGACATTGGTGGCTGACACTGAAACGAGAAAAATCGGAAAACTAAAACCCAAAATAATGATATGCATTGTATACAATGATGAAGATGATGTAGTAAATGCTTTGATTCAAAGAAATCGCTGCCTGGACCAAATCTAAAATCTAGAAGATAAGATAAGTGTAGTCCTGAAGAAAAATGCCTCGGGGGCACCACCAAGGCCGTCTCAAAAGAAGGCCAGGTCAGTGAGGGGTGGGGGGGGGGGAAGAAAGGTCGCAAGTGTTCGGAGTAGTGCTATCACACTGCTGCTGTAGGCTGTGAGTAAAGGGGTCGTGCTCTATTTCTTAGCAATTTCCTGCTGTTATTACAGAAAACATCACTGTTTTGGTATCCAGGCTAATCCCTTTTATGTGTTGTGTACCGAACTGCAAAGGGGAATTACCAAACTGGACCGAAAGTCAGTGTGTTTTCCTTTCCAAATGCTGATAAAGAAAAAGCAAAGTGGTTGCACGCCATCAAGAGAACCCAATATGTTCCTAACAAGAATAGTAGGGTAAGTAATATACTCGTTGTTGTAATAATCTTTATTGCAATATATTTTTCAAGTGGTATTGGTCACAGAATAATAGCCTCTTGTATAATGATGAAAAGATTACCAAACTGTTTACAAAATTACTTGGGTATTTACACTTTTTCCTTTTGCTACTTACTACTTAATTTTTTCTTTGATTTCTCCTCTTTCTCTTTAATTTCTTGCTTCCTCATTCTTCGGTTGCTGCTTCTCTCTCTCTCTCTCTCTCTCTCTCTCTCTCTCTCTCTCTCTCTCTCTCTCTCTCTCTCTCTCTCTCTCTCTCTCTCTGTTTTACACAAAAGAAAATATTACTACTTTAATATAACATTTAAACGTTTTTCAGGTGTGTTAGCTACACTTCAGATCTAATGATATTGAATCAGAGACATCCTTCTTCGATGAAACAATTGGGAAAAAATTCACAGTCAAGTTGAGAACCCCAAGACTGAAACATGGTGCAATCCCGTCCATACTTCCAAACTGTCCAGCTTATTTATCTTCATCAACTACATCAAGAGAGTCTCCTGGTGAAAGACAAAATCGAATAGAAGAGGAAGCCCTACATACAGTGGTGTTGCAAAGGAAAATTGAAGAAGAACATCAGCGAAGCTCAAGGCAGTTTTTCAGTGTCAATAATTTGAAAAATAAGCTAGATTTTTTAGGCAAATCCTATTGGAGTGTTATAAGTAAAGATGGATCACTAATAATCTGTAGCTTAATAGAGTCCCCACATCCTTCTGTTATCCGGTCAGTGATTATTAAAGAAAACTGTGATGTCTGTGTTTATAAATGGTGTTAATTTGAAAATTCTAGGGAATCATAAAGTTCCTGCAGCTGTTAATGATACTAATGATCTGGACTTCTTGTTAAGTAAAGTACGAATGAAAGACACAAGGGAGCAGAAAACAGCAAAGCCTTTTAGCATAATTAGTATAATTCATTTGGTAATTGCCCTACTATCAGTAATCAAAGAACAGTCATTTCAGCATTTCAGTAGACTGCAATTTGTATGTGAGCAGCTACATTTGATGACAATGAACCAATTTGGGTATTCTGCAGAACTTTTAATATTTTCTTCATTGTTTTACAACAGCTCTCCTTGGCACCACCCACCATGTGCTGAAATGTGATCCTGAAGTTCGGAGGGCTATTCATGATAATGGGGACAAAGTTTCGTTACGATGGGGTATCTATAAAATACGTGAAAGGTACCACGTGATCACCTGCTACCGCAGGTAGCAGGTGATCAAAAATGAAGATAAAGTCTGCGGAAAATGTTCAGGGAGACACTCCACCAGGGAGTTTAATTCGGAAGTGTCAAAGTGTATAAACTGCACAAAGTTAAACAGACCAAGTGACCATACAGTAAATTCTAGAGATTGTAATGCTTTTAACTTAGAATTGAAAAGACTAGCGGAAAATACTGATCATGGTTACTAGGGATGTCATAAACTGTGGCTATGTAAATATAGGATCTGTAGGTAATAAGACTGTTCAAATTCGATGAATGATAAACGAGAAATATTTAGATATACTAGCATTATCTGAAACATGGCTAAATAACTTGGACAAGGCAAAGATCACTGAAATGACGCCGTCCCCCCCCCCCACACACACACATGCTTTCTTTCACATACCGAGAGAAGATAGGTATGGTGGGGGTGTCCGACTCTATATTCATAAAAGTTACTGAAATCTCAAAACGTTGAAAAGAAAAAATCGAAGAATATCCTTTGTAACAATCTTCAAACCTTCTAGAACAAACACTAGAATCTCTTTTGAAGAATTCGGTGTTCTTATTGAGATGATTATCCTGGAGAAAAACGAATTAGTTATCTGTGGAGACTTCAATTTTTGGATGGATGACACATCAAATCTTGACGCTTTGGCATTTAGTGAGTTACTAGAATCATATCGACTTGTGAATAATGTTGACTGCACAACTACTTTAACTGGGCATACGCTCGAGTTAGTGATGACATGAATAATATTGTATCTGATATAATACTCGAAGAGAAATGTACTATCTCCCCCAGTAAACAAACTTATTACGTTTAGTCTACCTCTACAGAAGCATGCATTAGTAAAGAAAATAAACTTTAGACATAAATCAAATTTTTCTCCTACCGTATTTATTGGAGAAGTTACAATGAAAATAAATGATGCTATCAACATTCACTGTGATCATGATGATCAACGTCTGTTAGGAGCTAAGTGTGCTAACTGTCTTATGACCACTTATAATATAGTGAGTAAAAGTGAATATGATACCATGTGCCCACCGATGGAAAAGACTATAACCGTAAAAGACCAATCTCCTTGGTTTGATGGAGAGATTTTGGTAAGAAAGAGGAAAAATAGACGTAAAAAAAGAAAGTGGAATAGGTTAAAAACTGAAAGTACTTGGGTAGAATACACAACTGCTGCGTGTCAATATAACTACCTACTAAGAAGGAAAAAAATTGAATACTATAAGAGGAAGATCCTCAAAGCAGCAAAAGACATAAATAAGTTATATCGTCCCCTGAATGGTATAATAGGAAATGTAAAAGAAAAGAAGTACCTGATGGATACAGTGACAAGGAACTAGCAAATAATTTTCTAGTATTCTTTAAAAACAAAATTGAAAATATAACAAGGTCATTTTTAAATACCCAACATCAGATTAATGATACACCAGACGCACAGACAAAATTAATAAGATTTAACAACATAACACAAGATGACATCACCAGAATTATCAAGCGAGCAAAGAAAACAAACTGCGCGATCGATCCTATGCCAATATCTGAAGTAATTGGAGATAGAGGCTTTTCTAGTCTAGCCGAAGTAATAATGAGAATAGCAAATGCAATGAATGTAAGTTTCCTAAATCTGAGAAAATGGCTATAGTCACACCAGTTCTGAAAAATCCACTGAACCACCAGGAATTAAGCTCATATAGACCTATTTCTAATCTATCCTTTGTCTCAAAAGTGCTTGAATATGTAATTCTTGAAAAACTAGTCAGCCTCTTAGAAGTCATAGAAGCTTTGCCTGACAACCACTCTGCTTACAGAAAACTATACTCTGCGGAGACAGCCATCTGCTCTGTTGTAAATGATATGCTAGAAATGATGGATGAAAATAAATGTGGTATTTTAATATTGCTCGATCTCAGTGCTGCTTTTGATACAGTTGTGCATGCACTGCTACTAAATGATCTAAGGTCCATCGGCGATGAAGATCAAGCTTTCGAATACATAAAAGATTACTTGGTTGGTAGAAATTACTGTGTATAAATTGGTAACTCTTATTCATCGTATGAGCCCTTAAACAGAGGGGTACCCCAGGGGAGTGTACTTGGCCTAATATTAGTCTGCATCTATACTATTGGGCTATCGAAAATGCTACAAAGAATGGCGTGAAGTTTAAACTATTTGCAGATAACAAACAATTTTACTTCTCCATAAATGATATACATGACACTACTGAAACTCTGAACCGAATCCTTCATAGTGTTAGAGAATGGATGACATTTAAACAACTTAAATTAAATGAGAACAAAACTGAATTCATGGTGGTGGGCAAGAGAAACAGCGTGAGAAACTTAGGTGATATTCAAATGAGAATGAATAATGACTCGGTGCCGATATCTAGTAAAGTTCGAGATCTAGGTGTATTTCTTGACTGTAACCTGTCTCTAGATACCCAAATAAATAATGTAATAAAATCTGCTGGTTATCATCTATGGAATATTGCGCTTATGAAAAGAGTACCCTGACGAAATTTTTTTTAAAAAACTTGTGATAAACAGTGTTATTACCAGGATTGACTACTGCAATTCTATCTACTACAATTTACCAAAAGTCCAACTTAAGAAATTACAAAACACAATTAACAGAGGAGCAAGACTGATAAAAGGTGTCCCACCTAGAGAAAGGATCACCCCCATACTAATTGATTTACCCTGGCTGCCGATTAAAGCGAGAATTTAATTTAAAATATGTAAAACAACCCGCCAAGTTATCAGAACCAGCCGTCCAAAATACTTAGAAAAATTGCTACATATTGCGCAGCCAACAAATCTTGTCGACACGAGAATGGTTACAGATGGCTTCAGACTGTTGGAACCTAGATTTATGTCCACTTTGGGCTCCAGAGCCTTTAAATTCGCGGCCCCGAGTCTATATAGTAGGCTCCCACGAAACAATTGAATGATTGAAGACATTAAGGCTTTCAAGAGGAAACTGACGACTTTCTTATTTCACGAGTCTTTTGACAGTGATGATTTAACATTAAATGAACAATATGTGACTTGAAAAAAATAAATACTGTGAACGAACAAGGTACAACGACAGTGGAGGACCTGTAGAGAGTGGGGTTCCCCGGCTGTATGGGACCGGAAAAGCAGCCGTCAAAGTAAAAGTAGGTATACATATATATAAATATATATATATATATATATATATATATATATATATATATATATATATATATATATATATATATATATATATATATATATATATATATATATATATATATATATATATATATATATATATATATATATATATATATACATATATATATGATATTCTTTTGTGCTCAGAAACTTTGGTTTCTAATATGAGGCACTCATCTGAGCTCCTTATAACTGGTTTTAAGAAGCCAATAATGCTGAAACGTGATGCCATCCCTAGGGCCAGGGGAATGGCGGTGTATATTAGGACCGAGTACCCTGCTTCTCATAAGTCCTGCTATCAATGTGGATGTCATGAGATTCAGGTAATAAAAGTTTGTGGCAGGCATAACAACTTTTATTTATGTTCGATTTACCGGAATCCAGACATGGATGATTCTATCTTCGATTGTCTTCTTACCATTATGGCTAAGATACAAGAAGATGATAGAAAGGCTTCTTTTGTCTTTGTTGGGGATTTTAATGCTCACCATAGGGAGTGGTTAAGTTCTATCTCTCCTACCGATCGCCATGGCTTAAGAGCTTTAGACTTTGCCTCTGAATCAGGCTGTGAGCAAATCATAAATGAAGCTACTCACAGGTCTGGTAATTGCTTGGACCTCGTATACACGGACTCCCCTGGCGTTATAACTGGTAAGGTTGGTTCTCCAGTCGGGACATCTGATCATGCCTTGATTTCATTATTAGTGAAGACTGAGCAGCCTGTCCCTGATATATCATATTCTTGTAAAATTTATATGAAATTCCAAGCAGACTGGAATGGGATTTTACATGATCTTTTGTGCTTGAATTGGTCACAATTATATAATAGTGTAGATCCTGTTGTCCCTTTGAATGAGAATCTAGTCAACATAATTGATAGGCGTATCCCTTCTCGTGTGCTAAGGTACAAAGTGAAGGACAAACCGTGGTTCAATGATGATTGTAGACGTGCTTTTTTGGAGAAGCAGGAGGCCTATCAACTTTGGAAGGGTAACAGATCAGATTTGACCTGGAACAACTATACTCAGCTTCGAGCTTTTGCTCAGAGAGTTTATGCCTCAACTGAAAAGGAGTACAATTTAACCATAAAAGAAACACTTTCTGGTACAACTCAGGAACATAAATGGTGGTCTACCCTTAAATCTGCACTCTTTGGTGTAGATGCAACAGTTCCTCCTTTACTTAAACCAGATGGCTCAGTCACTCACTGTCCAAAGGAAAAGGCAACCCTTTTGGCTGATGTTTTTGACAGTAAACAGAGTAATGAAAAACTTGAACTTCCTCATTCCTGTTTTCCTGAGGCTATACTAACTAGTTTAGCTTTTCGATCTCGTGAGATTAAAGCTCTGTTGATGGACCTTGATGCTTATGGAGGTGTAGACCCAAATGGTATTTTTCCTTTGTTTTTTATAAAGACAGCAGATTTCTTAGCTCCAAAGTTATCTGTTATTTTGCGCAAGTTAGCAAGAAGAGGAGCTTTTAGCACTAGTTGGAGAATTGGTAATGTTACTCCTCTATGTAAATGTGTTTGTGGTAGCTCAAATCCCACTGATTACCGCCCAATTTCCATAACTCCCATATTATCTAAAGTTTTTGAACGTCTTCTGGCAAAACGTCTTAATAGGTTTGCTGAAGGTAATCATCTACTCCCTAGTTTGCAATTTGGTTTTCGTAAAGGCCTTGGAGCATGTGATGCCCTTCTTACAATCTCCAATGCTGTACAGAAATCCCTTGATTGTGGTCGGGAAGTTTGTATGATTGGCCTTGATTTTAGTGCTGCCTTTGACCGTGTTAATCATGAGGCCCTTGTTTTCAAACTGAAACAGTTGGGAGTGGGTGGGTCGTTTCTTAGCATTATTATTGATTTTTTAAGTAATAGATCTCAAAGAGTTGTTGTTGATGGGCACCATAGTGATTATAGGAATGTGATATCCGGTGTTCCACAGGGTAGTGTTCTTGGCCCATTACTTTTCATACTATATACACATGACATGTGGTTTGGCCTAGAAAACAAGCTTGTTGCATATGCAGATGATGCTACTCTCTTTGCACCAATTCCATCCCCTGAATGTAGATCTAGGGTTGGTGAATCCCTTAATAGAGATTTAGCTAGAATTAGTGCATGGTGCAAATTATGGGGTATGAAGTTGAATCCTAACAAAACTCAAAGTATGATTGTAAGTAGGTCAAGGACGGTGGTTCCTCAATATCCGGATCTCAGTATTGATAATGTTTCTTTAAATGTGTGTGACTCTTTCAAAATTTTGGGTGTGATTCTCGACAGTAGGTTTACTTTTGAGAAACATATAAGATCTGTGTCTTCTTCAATTTCACAAAAAATAGGCTTGTTGAGAAAGTCTTTCAAGATTTTCGGTGATCAATCTATTCTGAAGAAGTGTTTTAATTCTTTCATTCTACCTTGTTTTGAGTATTGTTCTCCTGTCTGGTCTTCAGCTGCTGATTCTCATCTTAATTTGTTGGACAGAATCTTACGGTCTATTAAATTTCTTATTCCTGATCTAGATATTAATCTCTGGCACCGTCGTTCAATTAGTTCATTATGCATGTTGCATAAGATTTTTCACAACTCTGACCATCCTTTACATTCAGATCTCCCTGGACAATTCTCTCCTGTTCGTAATACTAGGCAGGCAGTTAATTCTAATAGCCAGGCCTTCTCCATCACGAGGCTCAATACTACGCAGTACTCTAGAAGTTTTATTCCAGCTGTGACCAAGTTGTGGAATGATCTTCCTAATCGGGTGGTTGAATCAGTAGAACTTCAAAAGTTCAAAGTTGGAGCAAATGCTTTTTTGTTGACCAGGCGGACATAGTCTTTTTATAGCTTATTTATGACATATTTGTTTTTGATGTTGTTGATAGTTTATTATATGACATGTCTGTTTTGACGTTGTTTCTTATTTTAGAATGATTTATTGTTAATTTGTTCTCTTCATTTATTTATTTCCTTTCCTCACTGGGCTATTTTTCCCTGTTGGAGCCCCTGGGCTTATAGCATCTTGCTTTTCCAACTAGGGTTGTAGCTTGGATAGTAATAATATATATATATATATATATATATATATATATATATATATATATATATATATATATATATATATATATATATATATATATATATATATATACACACATATATATATATATATATATATATATATATATATATATATATATATATATATATATATATATATATATATATATTCCTCCTGATTCAGAGATTCCAAAGTAGGCCTTCGGTAGGACTACCCGTTACATAAACCCATTATAGCTAGTTTAAATGAATTACCTTTCGAATCTTACAACGGTCTAATCACGTTTCCCAAACAAACAAGGGTGGAAAAATGTATAAAAAGTAAAATATATTTCTTACGTCCATTTATGAAATAAAAAAATAAAATTTTAGCGATACAAATATATATACTTAAATGCTTACTTTGAATGTTACCTCATATGCATTCTATATCGCCTAAAACAGCATAATTGCTCGCCTGACTAAACAGAATCTTACGATTGAAAAATATTGTCTAAAAAAAAGAATTTACGTCTTACTTCCACTATGGCATAAATGAAAAAAAAAATTACCAAAACAAAATTATGTATTTAACGCTTACTTTAAATATTACCTCATAATCTCCTGTATCGCCTCAAGAACAACATAGTTGCTCGCATGACTAAACAAAAATCTCGCGATGACGTCATTAGCGTGAGTGTGTGTTTGTGGTTTCTCCCGACCGCCATGTTTAAGACCTCGTGAAATTCCCACAGCAAAAAGTAGCCGGTTCCATTTGAATGTCCCTCAGTGGAGATTTGCATAATATAATAAAGTGGTGGACTATTATAAACTTGAGGTTCTTGGAATGCGAACTTTTTACTTTTATGGCTTTTATACAATATATTCATGTATACACACTCACACACATATACTGTATATATATATATATATATATATATATATATATATATATATATATATATATATATATATATATATATATATATATATATATATATATATATATATATAAACACAGTATATATATATATATATATATATATATATATATATATATATATATATATATATGTATTATTGTAGTGTATTACAGGGCAATGTAACATAGTAAAAAAACTACTTTTTCTTATAAAAAAAATTACTCTCCCTTTCTCTCATGCTTTTTAGTGCTTCAGCCTCATCTCTACAATGTTTAACTGGTTGAAAAGGCTTCTTGTTTGAGACTCCAATTCTTTATTGCATTATGCAAATCGCTATTCGGGAACCTTGCATTGAATCGGTCGCTATTTGCTGTCGGAATTCCAGCCATTGTAAACATCGGGGCACAAAACAAACAACAAACACAATCGATAATGACACTATCTAGGCCGTAACCCGTAGTACTGACAAGTCATGCAAGACACTATGTTCCTTAGTTTAGTCATGCGAGACACTATGTTCTTAGGGAGATGGTATAGTAATGCTCTGGAGTTAATTCCATTGTAAAGAGATACCACAAGTTTTAATATCAATTTAGATAAACAAGTATATTCAAGTCGATAGATAAAAAAAAACAGAAGAATGACATATGAAGGACAGTCTGTTGTTAGGCCGATGGGTAGACCAACTGAAAGATGAAATTATAAAGTTTCAGGGCGATATCAAGGTAAAACTGTTCATGTTTAAGGAAAATCAGATCCGGCTTCAATACCGACAATAAATGGAACCACGGTACCATATTACAAAAGAAATCATTGGTCAGATAACAATGGGCTATTTCAACCAGGAGAGGAGTCTATACCTGGACGCAGTCGCCAACACAACTGGCCCTTGCGGAAGAAATTTAAAAGGACGTTTGCCCGGATTAACTTTCTGTTTTACCCCCTTTTCCTATTCGCAAGAAAAAGAAATGGTAGATAGAGGGAGGAAATTAACATATTTAGTGTCACCTTTTTTCATTCTTCTTGTGAAATCTATGAAACGTTAAACATTAGTACAGAGAATTTATGTTTATACAGATTTAGATCAGAATAGTGATTGGTAGAAAGGTGCTTTTTAAAAAAATGCTATTAAATTATTAATAATTGTTATGATAAGAATAACTATGAAATCTACCAAGTGAAGTCATTACCGATTGAAGAGAATCAGAAACTGTTTTAGCATCATCTCTCTCTCTCTCTCTCTCTCTCTCTCTCTCTCTCTCTCTCTCTCTCTCTCTCTCTCTCTCTCATCGCTGTAAAACCTAGAAAACGAATAAAATACCAACTGCGATCTACAAATAGAAATTTGCTTGATATAAGTCTCTCTGTGAGAGAGAGAGAGAGAGAGAGAGAGAGAGAGAGAGAGAGAGAGAGAGAGAGAGAGAGAGA
>NC_090756.1:42738900-42753900 GCF_036898095.1 Palaemon carinicauda | reverse complement strand
AAGCTTTCTTTAAATGACTTCAGGATAGGTTTTTCTTTAATGACTTGAGAATAAGTTACTTTTTTAAATGACTTCAGGATGAATTACCAGTTTTTGAAGGACTTCAGGATAAGTTACTTTTTTTAATGACTTGAGGATAAGTTACTTTTTTTGAGAACTTCGGGACAAGTTACCTTTTTTAACAGACTTCAGGACAAGGTACTTTTTTTAAATGACTCTAAGATATGTCTTTTTTTTTAATGACATCAGGATAAGTTACTTCTTTTAAATGACTTTAGGATATTTTTTTTTTTAATGATTTGAGGATAAGTTACATTTTCAAAT
Organism: Palaemon carinicauda; assembly: GCF_036898095.1. Lineage (NCBI taxonomy): Eukaryota > Metazoa > Arthropoda > Malacostraca > Decapoda > Palaemonidae > Palaemon > Palaemon carinicauda. The sequence continues at coordinate 42,753,576 of NC_090756.1, read as the reverse complement.
GACTTCAGGATCAGTTACCTTTTTAAGCACTTCAGGATAAGTTACCTTTTTCAAATGAATTCAGGACAAGTTACTTTTTTAACGGATTTCCAAACAAGGTACATTTTTTAGATGACTATAGGATAAGTTACCTAATTATTTCATGATTATTTCATAATTATTATATATCTAATGTTATTTATTCATTATTAATTATTTCATAATCATTTTTATAATAGTTGATAATTATTTCATAATCATTCCTCAACCCCTTTCGAGTGCGCATTCAAGCATGAGAAAGAAGTGTTAAAGCAATTGTGGCACCACTCTCTTGATATTCTCTTAATAACGATATTTTATCCATGAGATGCTGCTTGGCACGTTTCAGAGGAATGGTGGATAAGATTTCTGTCCACGTCATCAACTTGGAAAAGTTCTGGAAAAATATGATAACCAGGGTTATTGTGGCCTATTGGTAACGTCTCGGCCTGGTGATCGCCAGACAGAAGAGAGAGAGAGAGAGAGAGAGAGAGAGAGAGAGAGAGAGAGAGAGAGATTGTGTGAGTTTATATAAAGAAATACATACACCATAAACAAGCTCTTAGAAAGAACACGAAAGTTAAGAGATAGTTTTACAGAACCAATAGATGATTTTTTTTTCTTTTTTTTTTTACTTTAATTTTTCGTGTTTGAACTTCTCTCTCTGTTCATTCATGGGCATTAAACTATTTTCATCAGTGTTTGAACTTGCTCTTAGAACTCAACTGAAGCCCGAAGCCTTTAGAAAACGAGACACAGGAAGCGAGATGGAAATTTTCTTCCATAAAGTTTACTCAGCGCCTAAATATGACGAAGTTTCCCACGCTCATTTTCCCGCCAGTAATAAATGGTGTCTGGAAGTTTACTATCATCATTGCAAAATCTTCTGTAAATAAAATAGCGGCGGTGCAGTTTGTTAAGCCTGCCTTCTAGCATTCATCTTCTATATAAAGTTATTGTTTATATCTCGCTCTTTCCTGCGCTGATTGTAGAACAACCTGTTTAAGCTTGCCATCGCCTGTTTCACATTGTTTGAATTTTTGTGACATTGTTACCCGCAACTGTTTGTATATATGCTCATTATTTTGGTGAATAAAGTTGCATTCACCTCGCCATTGTGTTAATACCTAAAGGTCGTGTAGCATGTTGAAGGTAGAGATGAGATGTCTTCAACCAATGAATTTTCTTATCTTAAATAAACAGAAACCAATAAATTGATATCGTTAACGATTAGATTAATAATTTATTGCATTATTACTTAATTTATCTAACTCACTGCAGTCAAACAAAACTATTTGAAACGAAGGAAAGTATAGAATAATTTACAAATTATTTCTTTATCATTTCTCATAAGACAAGAAAAACAAACTGTCAAAATGAAATTTTCTTAACTTCATCATTACTCTATTTTGTTATTATTCTTTTCTTCTTCTTTCATTTACAAGTAAAACATTCATAATGGAAATTATCAATGTGATAGAGATGATTAACCCAAGAATATTAACTTATCTTAAGCGTATCTGGCGTAACGTAAATCTATAAGCGATCTTACTGAAGATATTCGCGATTCTTATCACTTCTTTTACTTTACTAATGTTGATTTAAGCATTATAGAATTCCTTTGTATTGAAAATCGCTTATTTGAATTTTGTAAACTAAAGGAAATTAGCAAAGTAATCAGCCTTGTAATTTTTTTCAATAGTGACTCTCTTTGATACTGCTTTGAAGTCAAAGAATTTTCAATAATTAAGAGAGAGAGAGAGAGAGAGAGAGAGAGAGAGAGAGAGAGAGAGAGAGAGAGAGAGAGAGAGACCCCAAGAATCAGGACATGTTCATGGTTGTGGCCAAAACCCATCTGGCCACAATTACGAAGGATCTCTATAGCTTTATTAAAGCTAGGAGAGCCTGTAGAGAGTTTGTGTTTGCCTCGGCTGCGGTGAGGCACGAACCCAGGAAACTGATCTCCTCTCGTATTTGGGGTAAAGACCTCTTTCCCAATGAAGTGGTTGAAGAGGTAGTAGACAAGGCCGCCACAGAGAATAGGACCCTTCTCAAAAAGTGGGGCTTAGATCTTGAGAGAAAGTCTTCTCCGGATGCGGGTCTCTTCTCCACTTACCAAGATTAAAGTAGCCACTAAACAATTACAGTGCAGAAGTTAACCATGGGAAATATGTAAAGAAACAGGTAAATAAGTGAGAACTTGAGTTTGATTAATCAAGTGAGGATGTTTTTTATGTATGCATGTATGTATGTATGAATGCATCCATGTATGTTTGTCCCAAAAACAACGAACGCATAAAATAGAAACAAGATCAAAAAGAAGAAAAAAAGGGAAGACTCTCTAGCTGGATACTTAAGCGAGATCTTGTTCTTAATGGTAGAAATTAAGTCGTTACTGCCACCTAACTGCAAATTGTGGCTTTATCAGCTCACGCAATTTTCCCTTGCACAGGAAGTGCACCAAATTAAGGTTTAACGAAATTCCGCTTTAAAAATTGGTAAAAAAAAATCAACTTTATCATCAAACTAGTGTATGCGACCAGTAAAAAATGACGGGTAAATATTTAGATAGATATGCACACCGAGATTCAGGCTTTCACCTTTTCTTAACAACCACAAGGCAGTTTGGGCAATTTCTGAGTGATTGTTGTTTCCCAGTGGCAGGGACGTTACCAATAGGCTACCGCAATCATAAGAATAAGGAAGTGTTACAGAAATGTTAATAAAATAATAAAGAGGACACAATTGCTTAATTGATTTCCATTTAGGGTATATTATATGTAAAAAAAAAAAAAACTTCATAAGATGTTTTGTTGAGGTTTGCTTCTTTCCTAAAATTTATATGAAATTAAATATAAATAAAGTAGATCTTTTTTTTTTTTTTTTTTTGATACATTTAAAACATATTCGCAATGACACACTCTTAGAAAATCTCTTTTACAAGAATTATCCAAATTTGGAACTTTGAGATACTATTTTTACTGTTCCATCATAAGGTTTCCTTGTCCTTAAAAATATTCATAATAGGAAATAATTATCAGAATTTAAACCCCCCCTCCCCCCCACCAAACTGAACCGATCAGAAGGCGATAACTTAACTCTAGCTCTTTTAAGTGTTGTTTTGGCCTATTGGTACCGTCTCTGCCTAGTGATAGCCAAACTGAGGATCGAGTCCTGCTCAAACTCGTTAGTCCCTTTAGAGTCTTTAACCTCACCATCCTTGTGAGGTAAAGATGGAGAGTTAGGGGAAGCCTTTAGATCTACCTTCTGAGTCCTTAGCAGTCATTGCCTGACCCTCCCTGATCCCAGCTGGGGTGTAGAGGGGGCTTGGCCGCTGATCGTATGTATACATGGTCAGTCTCTAGGACATTCTCCTGCTAAGACAATGTCATTGCCCCTTGCTTCTGCCATTCATAAGCAGCCTTTAAATCCTTTCAAAGTTGAATAAACAATTCAAGAAAAATAAAGACACAAACAATCATATTATGAATATCAGAGCTTCGCATTTCATACCAGCAAAGGCGCTGTCAGAAAACCTTTCTTGTAGTGTGGAATATTTCGTGGTCGGATTCATTTGTCAATAGATTATCGATTTTTGTTTTCTAGATGGAAAATGGAAAAATACGATTGGAAGGGAAAGGAATCCTGATATGGAATGTTTTTCCGATTCCTTCAATACTTATGGGCAAAGGATATCCGAGTTTTTCCCAGGTACCTCAGGCATTCAAACAGGACACATGAAAATACAAATTAGACACATAACCAAAATGGAAACGAAATAGACGACCTTTGTAAAAATTAAGTCTTTTTCATCATTTAACTGTGAGAGGTGTAACTATATGTTCAAATGTTTATATCAATAGAAAATTAACAGTATTAAGTGGTAAAGCTTCTGTTTTGTAAACAAAATGTCATAGACTAATAATATATGATTATATATGCTTGAGGGCTTACTCAGGCACACTATCCTATCTTATTTCTATTCCTCGGTTTTTTTTAAAGATTTTATAATCTATACTGCAAATTAAATATCTATTTTAATGTTGTTACTGTTCTTAAAATATTTCTATTTAATTGTTTATTACTTTCCTTACAGGTATTTATTTTGTTTTCTCTCCTCAACGTTCCATTTTTCCCATTTGGAGCCCTTGGACTTATAGCATCCTGCTTTTCCAACTAGGGTTGGAGCATAGCTAGCAATAATAATAATAATAATAATAATAATAATAATAATAATAATAATAATAATAATAATAATAATAATAATAATAATAGAGGATAGTCGTAGGTACCCAAAGTTGGTGGTATTCCTTTGACTTTCTATTAGCATCAATAACCAATCATACCTCCCATGATACAGTGCATGTTTTGATACTCCAAGAGTTTAAAATAATCTTACAATGTTTATTAGGAGTAAACTCAACATTATAACCACAACACTTCCTAGATATAATTAGTATACACATATACCCTCGACAGTATTCAGAGAGTCAGACTAATGTATATTCATTTATCAGTTTTGAGATTCGTAATTGTAATCTGAGAATCCCTCTCAGCAAAACAACCTTTCTCCATTTGCTTTCATTATACAAATATCCATAGATTGATAGTATAAATGTCCTCCAACTGACCACAGGCATTCCGACATTCCACTTATCCCAAACAATATCTAAAATTTCACACCATTGCATAGGATTTAAGCTCCCAAAAATCCCATATCATTTTAGAAGATGTCGTAACCTGAACAACTTAAAATTTACTTTTTTCTGGCTGAGAAATCATGAAATTAAAAGGAAGTAGAATCAAATATATCTTACATATAGTATTATATAAACATATCTGCACACACACACACACACACATATATATATATATATATATATATGAAGTTGCAGACACTACAAGAAACTATCGAGCTTGAGCGGGACTCGAACCCCAGTCCGGCGATCGCCAGGCAGGGGCGCTTCCAGTATTCCTAATTAATTTCATAATCATTCAAGAAAAGTTTGATTTGCATTTGAGTCTAATTTCTTACTTTTAAGTGTTGTAATATTCTATGATAAGAAACAAAAGAAACTATGACTCATTACACGTTTCATTTATCTATTTTTTATTATTTCTAGAATTAAGTTTAATTTACATTAATGTAAATTTTTACCATTCCTCCTTCAATTGTTTTTTATTTGTGAATTTATAATATTTGGAAGCTGGTATGATTTTTATAGAGACTTATCTTTATATATTAGATATAATTTTGTCAAACTCTATATATCTGTTAGAAAGCTCTTAGCCCTTGACCTGTGAAATTCACGAATCTTAAGACAATGTTATTCTTTACCGGAAATGAGATCTGTCTTGACTACGCAAATGGATGAACTTCCTCTCTCTCTCTCTCTCTCTCTCTCTCTCTCTCTCTCTCTCTCAAAATGAGGAAAAACGAAGAACTGTATGAAATGTTGGTCAGGTCTAAGATGAAATTAGCCTAGACAAGGAATCTTAATTTGACGAAAACATGAATTATTATTAACACAAAATCAAATGTACAACCTAGCAACTACCCTCTAAAATATTAACCTACAAAAAACAATAGCTAAAACCTCTTTAAAATGTTATCCTTAGATCAAATTGTATAGAGTAGCAACAGCTGTTTAAGAAAGTAAAGTTCAATTAAAAGTATATTGCAAAAGTACATTTGAAAAGTTTACCATTCGATCAAATTGATAATACAACAATTACCGTTTTACGATGGAGTATAAAGAAGTGTGTCATATCATTGGCTATTCTAGATTTTCAGGAGATACTTAAGGATGTTTGGCAGTGTCACACAACCTATTTACATTTTTACCTGTTACTTATAATATTCTAATTGATTCCCAATACTTTCTTGACTAACACACACTTCTTTTGGTTAGGCAGAAATCCAGAGGTCTCCTTTATATGGGGCCTTTAATCCCCTTGAATATCTAACTGCCTTACCTTACAGCAGAGGGTGATGCAAATATGTCTCTACTACTACTACTACTACTACTACTACTACTACTACTACTACTACTACTACTACTACTACTAATAATAATAATAATAATAATAATAACACTTTTTCTTGGTCTTGAACTAGGGGCATCGCTACGTGCATCCAATGCTTCATCTTCAGGAGATGAACTAATCCACTGAGTCTAATGGCGCTGGACTTGTCAGGGATAATTAACAGGTGTCAGGAATCGTAAAAGGCCTCTTAAAAAGGGTGACTGAAATAAGAGGCAGACAGTCAGGGAACATTTATCGGGCAATTGAAACGTATGCATTCAAGAGATGGAAATTTTTGGTTAATTAAGTATATATTAGAAGGTCGATATTTTTTCGTACTGAATGTATACTAGAAAACTGGAAAGAAACTTATTTTTTTTTTATTGAAGGAGGAAAATATCAAAAGGTCTGAAGCGCAAATATCTCTGTGGATAAGCGAGATGGAGTGAATCGTGTTATATTTATTTTTATTTTTGTTGTTGTTGATTTCAATGTTCTCAGTGTTATCAATATTCTTTAATCCTATTTAAGAGGAGTCCTTCCTGTTCGTGGTTAATACCGACCTTCTTATATATATGTATATATATATATATATATATATATAATTATATATATATATATATATATGTGTACAGTATATATATATATATATATATAAATTATATATATATTTATATATATATGTGTGTGTACAGTATATATATATATATATATATGTATATATATATATATATACATATATGTATATATATATATATATATATATACATATATATACATATATATTTATATATATATATATATATAGTTAACCCTTAGGTGAAGAGGAATTGTTTGGTATTCTCAGTGTTGTCAGGAGTATGAAGTCAGAGGAAAATCTGTAAAGAATCGGCCAGACTATTCGGTGTCTGTGTGGACAAAGGGAAAGTGAACCGAAACCAGAGAGAAGGATCCAATGTAGTACTGTATGGCCAGTAAAAGGACTCCATAACTCTCTACCGGTAGTATCTCAACGGGTGGCTGGTGCCCTGGCCAACCTACTACCATAAAATGAGGTAGAATCCTGCAAGTATTAAGAACTATGGTATCTAATACAGTGTCTTTAGAAATAGAGTTTAGTGAAAGATTGAAAAAAAGCAAATCAGACATTTTCTAGATTAAGTAAGATTTTAAATCAAATCACCTGAAATTACACATGAAAATCAGGCTATATATCCGTTTAATGAGATCGATGTTACTGTATGGACAACGTCATGGTATGACAATGAAACAATCTCTAATAGATTTAGTGGCTTTGAGAACAAAGCCCTCAGGAGCATATTGGGAGTTGTATATATATATATATATATATATGTATATATATATATATATATATATTATTAATTGCTCAGCTACAACCCTAGTTGGAAAAGCAGGATGCTATAAGCCCAAGGGCCCAAACAAGGAAAATAGCCTGGTGAGGAAAGGAAACAAGGTAAAATGAAATATTTTAAAGATAGTAACAACATTAAAATATATATATTTCCTATATAAACTATAGATAAGAGGAAGATAAATTATATAGAATAGTGTGCCTGAGTGTACCCTCAAGCAAGAGAAATCTAACCAAAGACAGTGGAAGACCATGATGCGGAGGCTAAGGCACCACAAAAGACTAGAAAACAATGGTTTGGTTTTGGAATGTCCTTCTCCTAGAAGAGCCGCTTACCAAAGCTAAAGAATCTCATCTACCCTTACCAAGAGGAAAGTAGCCACTGAACAATTACAGTACAGTAGTTAACCCCTTGGATGAAGAAGAATGGTATAGTAATCTCAGTATTGTCAGGTGTATGAAGACAGAGGAGTATCTGTAAAGAATATGCCAGACTATTCGTTGTAGGTGTAGGCAAAGTGAAAGAACCGTAACCAGAGAGAAGGATCCAATATAGTACTGTCTCGCCAGCCAAAGAACCCCATAACTCTCTAGCGGTAGAATCTCAACTGCCGGCTGGCACCATGGCCAACCTACTACCTTATATATATATATATATATATATATATAAATGTATATATATGTATATATATGTATATGAATATAAATATATATATATATATATAAATAAATGTATGTATATATATATACATATATATATATATATATATATATTTATATACATATATATATATATATATATACATATATATATATATATAAATTATATATATATATACATACATATATATATTTATATATATATATATATATATATATATGTATATATATACATATATACTAATACACATATACACAAGAAAACAGTAAACTCGACTCCTCTCCTTGAGAGGAAATCCGATGCTGAGTCAGAAATTGGCAAAGATAAACATTAAGAAAATGACCCCAAGGATTTATGATATAGAGGAGCGACTGAAGAAAAAAAAAATATGATCCGAGATGTTGCCGTATCAGGGGAGATGCTGACTCAGTTCCAGCAGAGAGAGAGAGAGAGAGAGAGAGAGAGAGAGAGAGAGAGAGAGATTGCATTAATATGAAATCGCCGCAGAATTAATCATAAATCCATTAATATAAAACTAAACCTTCCAATGTAATTTTCTTAATGAAAATAAATCAAGAGAGATAATTAATAGAATTTGCCTTTTGTCACTTAACAAAATATAAATTTTCGTAAGGTAAATACAACAGTATCTTTCCACACAGCTGGAATAAAGCTTCTAGAATATTGTGATGATACTGTTAGAATTAACATACTTATTCTCAACTCAAATCCACATATAGATATTCAAGTTTATATTACACATTTGCATCAAAAGCTAATCGTCCCCACTTTCACTTAATGTTAAACTCACTCTGATCAAAAAGATTATTCTTCCGGAAAATTGTTCATTACTTTTGAAAAACCCAATAAGAAATATTTAATGAAACACAATATCATATGTTACCAAAAAGTCATTTCATTTTCTAGAACTCTGTCATAAAAAGAAGTCTTTGGGTCTTATAGCTTATCTTTTGTTTCGTTTAAAAATAAAAATTATAATACAAAACAATTGATATGAAAAGTTTTCATAATTATGTTTAGAGTTCAATTGTAAATAGTAATTTCTTTCCCTTGTTTCTATATTACATAAGCCATAAGGGTGATATTATTATTATTATTATTATTATTATTATTATTATTATTATTATTATCATTGTTGTTGTTGTTGTTGTTGTTATTATTATTATTATTGTTGTAGCGAACGAAGTGGAGTTCGGAGGGGGGTGCGAGGGTGGGGGAAGCTGATAATTTCGGCCGTGGGGTCAGTAACTCCTATACTAATTCAGATATACATGTGAAATTTTCAGGGATTGTTAGGATATATATATATATATATATATATATAAAATTTGTTTCTGACAAATTTCATGTTCATATCTGCTATAGTTTTTTAGCAAATAAAGGTAATGTTCAATGGTCGTCTCATTTATAGGAAAAATTGTTTCAAAAGCACACTTTTAAAAATTTCCCGTAAAAAAACGGTAAAAATCCTAGGATAAATGTTGCCAGACATTTACTGTTTTAAAAAGGATATATTATTATTATTATTATTATTATTATTATTATTATTATTATTATTATTATTATTATCTAGCTGAGCTACAACCCTATTTGGAACAGCTGGATGCTATAAGCCCAAGGGCTCCAACAGGGAAAAATATCCCAGCGAGGAAAAGAAATAAGGAAATAATTAAACTATAGAAGAGAAGTAATGAATAAAGCGTGTGAAATATCTATAGACTATGAAGACATTCTCATGTCAGCCTGTTCAACATAAAAAAAAAAAAAAAATTTTCGCTGCAAATTGAATTTTTTATGTTCCACATGAAACGAATGAGATATTGAACCAGTAAACTATTAGAAAACCGTAATTTTAATTGGAAAATCTACGTGAAATTATACGGTTCTCAGCCGAATTTTCTAAAATTCTGGCGACAGAATTTTTATCATACTTTGCTATTATCTTTAATAATAATAATAATAATAATAATAATAATAATAATAATAATAATAATAATAATAATAATAATAATAATAATAATAATAATAATAATAATAATAATAATATATACTTTTTAAAACAGTAAATGTCTGGCAACATTTATCCTAGGATTTTTACCGTTTTTTTACGGGAAATTTTTAAAAGTGTGCTTTTGAAATAATTTTTCCTATAAATGAGACGACCATTGAACATTACCTTTATTTGCTAAAAAACTCTCTCTCTCTCTCTCTCTCTCTCTCTCTCTCTCTCTCTCTCTCTTTTGATGCTCTCGGCTATGGCTATATTGACTCTGGGCTATGGTACCAAATTCCAGTCTCTTCCAGCACGAGGGGAAACGGATGAAAACATTCCTACAAATTCGGAATACTTTCTTTTAAGCAATGAATTAGGTACCTTGATTCATTCAACCGTTCCAGGTTCCAGGTTCCAGGTAGGGTGGAAGAAAAAGAAAGAGATTAAAAGAGTTTCTATTCTCGATGAGAAAACTTTTAAAGTCATAAGGACTTTCTCACCGTTCAAAAGATCGTCAGCGAAGGAGGACAAAGCCAATAGTGTGGGTCGTAAAAGGTTGTGAGAAAGCACAGGATTTAGAAAATAAAATATTATCTTTATTGTTGATGTTTCGTGAACGTTATCACGATATTTTCAGGATTATAAAGAAACGCAAGGAAACACCAGGAAACGCAGCGATAATATTTGATGATTATTAGAAAATGAAATTAATTAGAAATAATAAATATCATCAAATGAATCGAAGCGAGAAAAATTTTAATAGAAAAAATAATTATATTATGAAACTAACTTCAAAATAGGAAAAATTAAAATTACAGTGTTAAACATAATTTTATGCAGGCGTTCGGGGTTTTTAAAAATTAAACTAATTAACTAATCGTCATTTCTCCAAACTGTATGGGGAGTTTCTCGTAAATTACAATTTACACACATACACACACAGCAACATACACACACACACACATACACATATTTATGTATATATAGTAAATAGATAAATATATATATATATATATATATATACATACATATATATATATATATATATATATATGAATTGACCTAAATGAAATGTGAATATGTACTTTTCCTATTTAAGTTGGAAATATTTGCCGGTATTGACGAGAGAGAGAGAGAGAGAGAGAGAGAGAGAGAGAGAGAAAGAGAGAGAGAGAGAGATGACGATGATGATGATGATGATGATGACGATAGGGTTCAATACAATATCGTATAAAACTCATATAAATATTTCAAATAATTTTTCTTATCACAAATAAACTCATAATTCATTAATATCTATTTCTCAAACTATCAATATCCGTGGAGAAAATAATACAGCATTTTACGATATTTTTATGTTTATGCAAATTTTCAATATATATGTGGCTTGGAATACGGTAATGTTATATTGCAATCAGTGGAAAGTTTCCTAAAATATTTGCGTGAGAAAAGTAAATATCAACAGGAAATCAATAGTATTAGTATTGTAGGAATCACTAAAAGTCATAACTTCTAAGAAGGGAAAACTAAGCTTTTTTTTATAAGGCTTTAATGAGTACATAAACATTTTTTCCTTAATAATAAACCAAAAGATATGAAAATCTAAAAAAAAAAAAAAAAAAAAATTCACGAATTAGTTGTAAAACGTTTAAAGGCCCCTCATGAATGGCAGAGGGACAGGACAGCGACATTGCCCTTGCAGAACAATGCCTTAGAGACTGACCTTATATGTTGTACATACGATCAGCACCGAAGCACTCTCTCTACCCATGTTAAACCAGGGAGGGCCAGGCAATGACGGCTGGTGACTCCCCCAAATACTCCATCCCTACTCCCAAGGATGGTGAGGTTGCTGACACTACAAGAAACTGGTCTCGAATATCAGTCCATCAGATCACAAAAGCAGGGACGTTTCCAATAGGCAAATGACATTGGTTTTAGATTACCGATAAAAAGGAGATTCTCAAAGACCTCTACTTGTCATGACAAGAAGAAGAAGAAGAAGAAGAAGAAGAAGAAAAAGAAGATGATGATGATGAAGAAAAATAAAACGAAGAAGAAGAAAAGGAAGAGGAAAAAGAAGTAGAAGAGGAAGAGAGAAGCTTTCCGGCAAAGTTTGGGTAAAGGAGTTGAATTGCTTCGAGAGTCTTATCAAATTACATCCAATCTTTAATGGGCTTCAATACGTTGGCAATTCTCAACTCACCTGTGTTAAGGTATTACTGCTTCTCTATCTCTCTCTCTCTCTCTCTCTCTCTCTCTCTCTCTCTCTCCAAATCCAGTAGCAAACAAGATATTTGCTTCAGTATCTTTCAATGAAAGAAAATAACCTTCCATCAATGCTCCAAGACTTTTCATTCCTCAAACTTGTGATGAAAGTCCTCATGTGCTAACGAGTGTTCTGGGTCCAATCTCTATGATAAAATCTTAGGTCAGTTATTCGTTATAAAGGAAACCAGATCAGAAAAAGGAAGGCGGAAGTGAGAGAGAGAGAGAGAGAGAGAGAGAGAGAGAGAGAGATTATAAATGTTTATATCTGGGTATCATCATGATGAGGAAGAAAGCAAGAAAGAAAAACCAGGAATTATTCCATAAAGAAAATATCTTATAAAGAGAGAGAGAGAGAGAGAGAGAGAGAGAGAGAGAGAGAGAGATTAGAAATGGTTATGTATGTGCATTAACAAAAGGCGAAAAAAAGCAAGAAGGATTAGCCAGGGCTATTTTATAAAGGAAATACTTTATGAATGAGAGAGAGAGAGAGAGAGAGAGAGAGAGAGAGAGAGAGTTTCAACATTGTTTATTTTTTAGGATTCAAATATTTTCACTCGAATGAAGTTTATCTTTCAGAACTACTAAGTCTCTTTATAAGTTTATCGAACAATGAAAAATAAAATCCTTTTACCCGAAACGAAGATTCCTAATGAAGCTCAGTTTTAATAAAGATTGCAACAAGATGAAACCAAGAAGGAAAAACTGGATTTGATTAACCTATTTATTTCCTTCATTCGTCAGTCTTTTAAATACTGTTACACACTCTCTCTCTCTCTCTCTCTCTCTCTCTCTCTCTCTCTCTGAATTTATTCTACTGTCTTGTCCTGAAAAGCTTTTTCTAAACTTTATTCCTTATCTTTTTTTTTGATGGGTACTTTAGATAAGGAGTTGCCCATTGATACTCTAGTTAAGGGGTTTCCCATAGAGGATGATCGTGTATATAAATTGCCATTCATTTCAAATTAATCATCTTTCAAAGCTCTATACCAGTATTATTATGAAATAGAAAATTCAATTATCGACTATGTAAGGTATCAAAAATAAATCCCCATGCGTCATCAATGATTACTTTACTTGTTTTATTTAAAAATTTTATAGTTTACTGTATATATGAGAAATTTATTTCAATATTGTTACTGTTCTTAAGATATTGTATTTTAATTGCAGTTTCCATATTACCTTCCTCACTGGGCTATTTTCCCTGTTGGAGTCCTCGGACTAATAGCATCTTGCTTTTCTAACTGAGAGTGAAGCTTAGAAAATAATAATAATAATAATAATAATAATAATAATAATAATAATAATAATAATAATAATGATAATAATAATAATAATAATAATAATACATCAAAACTGACAATTTGAGAATTAGGTGTATATAATTTCTTATGTTTGAATCTGAAATGTTATTAGGTAAATGATTAAGGTATTAACTAGGCAATTAGATATGCTACATAATATTAAACATACAGAACTGATTATCGGCCTAGCAGGATTTTACGGTTATGGGTTTACAGAAAAACATTCTCTCTCTCTCTCTCTCTCTCTCTCTCTCTCTCTCTCCCTCTCTCTCTCTCTCTCTCTCTCTCGTTTAGATTATAATGTGCAAAATTATTTTTGATCGATGACTATGGGTTTACAGACAACCGTTCTCTCTCTCTCTCTCTCTCTCTCTCTCTCTCTCTCTCTCTTACACTTTCACAAGAAAGGAATGGTTTGGGGAGGGGGTGTACACTGGTGGGTTGGGGAGTGGAGAGAGGAAACCCCCTCCCCTCACCTCTCCAACATTCCTAGAGAGAGAGAGAGAGAGAGAGAGAGAGAGAGAGAGAGAGAGAGTCGTCGTCCTGAAAATCACTAAGTTTCCTCGAAGAAAATTTATTGAAGATATTTACTTAGCGAACTAATTTTTCATTTAAGGTTTCTTAATAAGGTCGGAATTATTTGGCAGGTGCAAAAAATTTTCTATGACCAATTATTTCTTTTTTCGTTCGTTTAAAATGGATTTTAAAGTTGTGGATACGAATAGATAGATAGATAGATAGGTAGATTATGGAATCCTTTAAAAGAGTGACATATCACAAGAGATTTACGGGATAGTATGATTGTGCTCTTAACAATGATTGCCTTTAGTCTGTGTGATAGGAAGACTTATTTATAGAAGAATTGGATTGAAATATAGTCTAAAGATATTTAAACCTTTATTTTTTAAATGTAAAAGTAGATAAGAAATAATGTTTATTAACTTCGTTATCATTTAATACTTGAAAAGATTTGAAACACTTATTATCAAAATGTAGAAGTAAATGAAAAATA
>NC_090756.1:42718900-42733900 GCF_036898095.1 Palaemon carinicauda | reverse complement strand
CTTACATAGTTATAGAATATCCTCTACTTTACATTGCTCTCGTATCAATGTTGCTCTCTTTCTGTCTCTTAGTGTTATTCCCTTTATTACTCTTTCCATAGCTCCTTTAGTTGTAACTAGCTCATGTTATAAGGCTTTATACGGCTCCAAGTTTCTGATGCGTAAGTTAATACTTGTAGGATCATTTTTGATCGAATACTTCTCTTTTTAGAGAAAGTGATATTCTACCTTTAGTAAGCTAATTTTCTTCACCAAAAGCTCTCCATTCCATGCTTATCCTTCTTTTAATTTCGGTCTTGTGTCCTGGGGAAACACTTTTTGTCAACCTTAAGTACGTACATTCAATACCAATCTCTCGACTCTCAAGGTTCATCCATAACTTTTATTTGTTGTGTTTACATTTTCATTAATCATTATCTTAGTTTTACTCATATTCATTTCCAGTCCTACATTACTGCATTTTTACCAATATTAATTTTCAGTCCTAAATTTTTGAAGTTTTACTCATGTTCATTTTCAGTTCTACATTTCTGCAGTTTTACTCATATTCACTTTCTATCCTACATTTCTGCGTTTTCTATTCAAATCTTCTATCATCTTTTACAATTCATCCCATGATTCACTAAACAGAACTATGTCATCTCAAAATCTAATTATATTCAGGTAATTCCCTAATTCCCTAAACAACTTGGATATGGCATTGTTAAAAAGTGGGCAAAGAAATATCTTAATTCATTTTAATTCCTCTGGAAAATTCAGGTCTCATCTTCTTAAAGAGGCTGAATTCTAAGGATGTGAATTCTTCCTATTGGAGAAAAAGATCTTCAGAATCCAAAGTTCTCCTTCCTTAAAAAGTTTAATGGATTTTGAAGCTCAATCAGGTTTTTCTCTCTCAATAGTGCCTCCGGATACTTCATTTAGACACTAACTTTTTTCCCCTTTTTAGTGTGGAGGACAGCGGGCAAGATTCCTTCTATTCCAAAGAGAACTTTACCCATCAAGATAAAATAGAGAATCAGATTTTTGTTGAATACTCTCCTAGTTTCTTTTTCTGAATATAGAACAGAGTTGGGAGTTCAATTGTCCATTATGAATATCATTGGCTTTTCATCTTAGTTATAATTTATTTCTCTTGAGGAACTGAGAAAACGGAAGTTCATAATATTTATAAGTTTATGTTTGTGATATATTTCTATTTAATCAAAGGATTAGAAGGGGCTAGCGTTCGATCCCAAGTATGAGGTAAAAATTTATTTCTATTTGAACACGATGTTGCGTTGATATTTATCCTTATTGACTCATTAGGGGTAATTTGAATGAATTACTATCAATTGTGTCACGTGGTGGGCCGGGAAGTCGTGGAAAACTCGCTGGTAAGAGACTGATGTCTCACCAGGTAAATCCTGAACTGCAGATTAGTAGTTAGGTTCCGACTTCTTTTATAGCCTCTCGTGGCATGATTGGAAGCGACCTGGCCTTTCATTAGAAGGGGCTAGTGTTTGAATGAATTACTATCAACTCTGTCACATGGTGGGCCGGGAAATCAGGGGAAACTTGCTTGTAAGAGACTGATGTCTTTCCAGGTATATTGTGAACTGCAGATTAGCAGTTAGGTTCCGACTTCTTTTATGGCCTGTCGTAGCATGATTGGAAGCGACCTGGCCTTTCATTAGAAGGGGCTAGCGTTCGATCCCAAGTATGAGGTAGAAATTTATTTCTATTTGAACACGATGTTGTGTTGATATTTATCCATATTGACTCATTAGGGGTAATTTGAATAAATTACTATCAATTTTGTCACGTGGTGGGCCGGGAAGTCGGGGAAAACTCGCTGGTATGAGACTGATGTCTCGCCAGGTAAATCCTGAACTGCATATTAGCAGTTAGGTTCCGACTTCTTTTATGGCCTGTCGTGGCATGATTGGAAGCGACCCGGCCTTTTATTAGATGGTGCTAGTGTTCGATCCAAAGTATATGGTAGAAATTTATATATATATGTATATAATATATATATATATATATATATTATATATATATATATATATATATATCTGATAACATACCAACTGCACTTTCAAGAAGATTACCTAAAACTCTGCCAGATGATTAGCAATCTACAATCAATAAATTTGGCCAAATGCTTTTCCAAGGAGAACAATTTTGAGTCATTTTTTTTTTTGATAATTATATTATGTATCATATGAAAAGAATTACCAATGGTAATTGGTTTACTACATAGCATCTTTTTGATGTTTCAAAGTCTATCGGCATATAAAAGGAAATTATGAATATTTCTAATATCTATTCCGAAACTCCAAAACTTTCAATATCTGAAAGATTTCCTACATTTTGACATATCATAGCCAATGATTTTTCCAAGTTTCAGCACTGAAAACATCCTCTAAAATAGGCATTAAAATCTTAATCTTTTCAAACGTCACAGTCAAAGTTGTGGTGTGATCGATTTTGCATTTAAATAAAAAGATAGCTGGTACTATAATATATGTCATAGGTATGAATTGTGATATCTTAGCAAACCAATTAATATTTAAAGAACCTTATATACTTTTTATCTTAATTTCTAAATTAGGTCGGTCAATTTATGATTGAAGATCACTTCTCATTTGAGGTGACAAAGACTCCTGGTTTCATGTGAGAATAACGTCAATGTCTAGAGCCTAGTAATTATTATTATTATTATTATTATTATTATTATTATTATTATTATTATTATTATTATTATTATTATTATTATTATTATTATTATTATTATTATAAGCTAAGTTTCAACCATAGTTAGAAAAGCAAGATGCTATAAGCCTAAGGGCTCCAATGAAAAATAACCCTTTGACGAAAGGAAATAAGGATATAAAAAAATCTACATGATAATTAATGAGTAATTAATATAGATTTTATTAGGATAAATAAATAAATATAAAAATAATTAAATACATTCTCTTGATAGTATGCTTTACTTTCCTCTTCGTTCTTTCTTGAAAGGAATTTGTAGAAAGAAATAAAAGAAATCCAAAGACCGTTTCTGATGGAGTTCCAATCTTCAAATGTCCGCTGAGTGGAAAAAATGTCTGATTGAAATGTCCAAATTTTAAAGACGAAGACACTTTTTCCTTTTTCACTTTTTTGAAAAAGAAAAGGTTTAGTTTTAAAAGAAAGGAAGATAATCTGCCCTCTTCGATGAAAGAAAAATTCATCTTGAACAGAATAGAGAAACAAGAGAAGTTAATTTTCCGATTAAGATTCTCAAAATTCAAACTTTTCTTTAACAGCTTAAAAGAATTTTCTTTTACATTTCCTTATCTTCTTTGAATAACAAAGACTTTTTTTTTATCTTGAGATTATTTGAAATAATCTATTTTAATGTTGTTACTGATATTAAAATATTCTATATTGACCATTCATTACTTCTTGTGTAATTTCTTTATTTCCTTATTTCCTTTCCTCCCTGGACTATTTTTCTCTGTTGGAGACCTTTGGCTTATAGAATCCTGTTTTTCCAACTAGGGTTGTAGCTTGGCTTTTAATAATAATAATAATTACAATCTACAACTGTTTGGTTTCCTTTTTAAAGATTTCCTATTGATACGAACTATTTAGCAGAGGGAAGCGATAGTGACAATGCCCTAGAAACTGATTATTTACACATATGATGTGCCGGGCAATGGCTGCTGATGACTCAGCAGGTGACCTATAGGCTCTTCCAACCTCATCATCCTCCCCCCCCCCCCCATTCTGAGTTCATACAGATGGTGAGGTCACAGATACTAAGAGAGACTATTGAGCTTTAACGGGTCTCGAACACAAGTTCAGCAGATCCCCATGCTTGGACGTTTCCAATAGCAAAAAGAAAAAAAAAAACAAGTCTTCCTTTGTTCCTCTAATAAGCTTTTTAAAATTCATGAAAGATAATTGTCTATAACATATATATATATATATATATATATACAGTAGTCCACAGCCATATGACATTAATCCGTTTTGGAATTGGTATCGTATGGTGAAAATGTCGTATGGCTGGCAATAGAACAGCTAATGCATGCAAAACCCTAGGTAAAAAACATTGAAAATTAGTACGTAACAAAATAGTATAGTAAGAACTGTACAACAGTATACTTATATATAATATACATGTACCGTACAGAACATGTATATAATTAAAAAAAAACATTACAGGTATAAATTAAAATTATATACTGTACTGTAAAGGAAAAAATAAATTTCATTTACCTTTGGAGTGACGTGACTTGAGCTGGTAGTGGGTGGAGGCAGAGGGGGGAGGAGAGGATAGATATAAAATCGTATCAATGCTAATTATGTTATGTATACTTAATAGTAAATTTATTCTAACTATTACTGTAAACACTTGAAATTAAAAATGCTTTTTTTTATTATTTTTGTCTTTTGAAATCTTTTCTATGCTTTTTTTTTTTTTTTTTAGAAATTAGAAAAATTACTCTTTTTTAGCTTTTTTAATAGTATCACTTATATCATCTTTGCTTTCTGACACTTCTCTTTTGGAGAAATATCTATCCAAAGAAGACTGTTTCTGACGATTCATCAATATATTTTTAAAATGACTCATACACTTGTCATTAACACTCTCCATAAGACAACCTGTTCAAACAAAGCATTAATATGTCCTTTAAATAAATTATCTCTCTCTCTCTCTCTCTCTCTCTCTCTCTTGTTCTTCTCCACTGATATTGTTAGAGACGTCTATTATTTTTTTTTTCCGAGAGAGAGAGAGAGAGAGAGAGAGAGAGAGAGAGAGAGAGAGAGAGGGAGAGAGAGAGAGAGATTAAACAAAAATGTGTTGTGTACATATGATTTTTAACAGCGTCAACTAGTTGAAAGATAATTATATGTAACTAAAAAAGCTATATCAGCGAATCTGAATTCCTTTATTAACTAAAACAAATATACAGTATATACAAATACACTTGTGTGCGTATGCACAAACAAACACACACACACACACAGGTGTAGGAATTCCTACGCAGGTGACACGATCGGCGAGGAGGTAGAGATGGTGACTGCGATAACGTACCGTAACTTACACTATGGAAACTTTAATCTAACTCAGCTTATTTATATATATGTATATATATATATATATATATATATATATATATATATATATTTCATATTTTTTACTATTCTTTTCTTTTGATTTTTAATTTCCTTCACTGAGTTACGGTACTTTATCGCAGTCACCATCTCTACCTCCTCGACCGTCCGTCTCCTACTGCGTAGCAATTCCTACATGTGTGTGTGTGTTTGTGCATACGCACACGAGTGTGTTTGTGTCAATATTTGTTTTAGTTAAAGGAATTCAGATTCGCTGATATTACTTTCTTGGTTACATTTAATTGTCTTTGAACTCGTTGACGCTGTTAAAAATCATATGTACTCTAAACACATTTTTTGTTTAATCTCTCTCTCTCGGAAAAAAAAATAATAGACGTCTCTAACACTCTAACAGCGAAGAAGAACAAGAGAGAGAGAGAGAGAGAGAGAGAGAGAGAGAGAGAGAGAGAGATTTTATTTAAAGAACATGTTAATGCTATGTTTAGAGAGAAATAGAGAGACGACTTTTTTAAAAGAGCTCGTTAATGCTATCTTAGTTTTCTTTGCTTCACTTTTTTCTTTCTTTCTGTTCATCACCTGGCCCTTCTCACAAATGATCGTTGCCAACAATCTCTTTGTCCTTTATCCCTATCAACAAAAGGCGTTCCATCTCTTCCAGGGTATTGCTACAATGTCTTGTAATGATAGTGACGTATGCAGTGACGTATGAGCGTGGTGGTAGGCTAGTTACTCGCACAGTCGCCGCGTAAAATCTACCGAGTTTGAATTTTGGAATTCGATGCCGTAAGGTGGCGAAAATGTCGTAACGAGGGACGAAAAAACATCTATTCCACACCGTAACGTGAAAAAAACATAAGCTGGGGACGCCGTATCCCGGGGGTCTACTGTATATATATATATATATATATATATATATCCTGTCACCCCGCGCAGCTCTCCCCGTCCCACGAGTAGGGGAAAAGGAAATAGTCATACCTTAGCGAGAGGAATGTGTTTGTTTGTGTAATCATATCTATCTGAAACTTTTGCTGATATTTTTAACAAGTCGTGTACCCTACTTCTACCATAATAACTATTTCAAAAACGTCTTTCACATGACAACAGTGAGAGAGAGAGAGAGAGAGAGAGAGAGAGAGAGAGAGAGAGAGAGAGCGATCATTGTTAACTTCGAATGTTAAACTAAAATTTTTCTGCACAAGAAATGAGAAAATTTGTTTTCTGAAATGAGAAAAAAAAATTAAAATTTTGAGAAAGTGGAATGTGTTGGAAAATTGGAATTAGCCAGAAAAAAACTTTGAATTAGGAAGTGAACAGAAAGAGATCCATTGAGAGAGAGAAGAAAAGAAGGTGAAATAGAATGAAGACAAAGTTCAAGAATGGATTTATCGATTGTGGGAACACTAAAATGGACAGAAAATTATAGACATTGAGGATTTTCAGAGTTATCAAATAATATTTGACTATGCAAAATTATATAAACTATATCATATAGGCCTGTATGTAGGTACAGTATATATATACAACAACAAATGTAGCCGTTTTTGATCCACTGCAGGACAAAGCCCTCGTACATGTTCTAAGTCATGTTTGATGCTTGGCCATTTTCATCACCACGCTGGCCATTGCGGATTGGCGATGGCAGTAGACTTTAGTCTAATTACTTATAGCAAATCAACCTAGTAAGGGTGGCCCTGACTAGTACAGCTTTGCTGATCATAGGGATAAGCAAACCCTTTAACTGCAAGCATATAGATACTCTCTCTCTCTCTCTCTCTCTCTCTCTCTCTCTCTCTCTTATATATATATATATATATATATGTATATATAAATATATATATATATATATATATATCTTTATATATATATATATATATATATATACATATATATATATATATATATATACATATGTATATATATATATATATATATATATTTACAAAAAGAATCATAATTGTTATGTAGAAGTGTGACTTCATAATGGGGTAACTATTGCAAACAGGAAAGTAAAGAATGAATGATATTACGTCTAACAACATGAACGCAAATTAATTTATTTGGTTGGATGACAGGAAAGGGTGAGAAGTTGCCAGTGCAACACGTGAATAAAAGATCAAAAATGGAAGAAGAAAATATAATTTTGGTGGAACTGAAAAACCTTTTGACACAAGATTCTGTGGAAGCTGAATGTAGAAACGTTGAGTCTCATTTGTTTCTTGGAAACAAATTATGAAAATTATAACTAATTAGAAAATATTAGAAAATACAATTTTATAGCCATAAATGGTTGGAGGGTCCTAGTGTGGACCGTTAGTAAGAGTATTCAGCTCTTTTGAAAGTTCAGTTGAATAATCAACGCTTTCCCAATTCCGAGTCTCTCTCTCCCTCTCTCTCTCTCTCTCTCTCTCTCTCTCTCTCTCTCTCTCTTTGACCCTCAGCAACATCTGGGTGTTTCGTAATGTTTGCATCCTAATTATGGCCAACTTTGCGAATTTACGGTTCCCAGTTTGTTACGAGAGGAGAGATAATGAAATTCCAACTGCGGTTTATAGCAAATTTCGATTTATTTAATTACGTTATATAATTCATCTAATTATCTTCAGAGAGGGAAATAATTTCTAAATGTAGTAACCGAAGATATTTGGGGATGTTGTACACAATAAAAAAAAATGTAAAACAGTTATTAATCGTCACGTATTTCACATTTGTGGATCATATGCACAATATATTTCTTAGACACTAGAGACAGTCTATTCTAACTTACTTTTATACTTTACCGAACCTAATCTAATCAACCTAACCTAACCTAACTTAATGTGTTAAGTCTGTTCGATCAATAGGAATATTGTTTCAACAGAAGGCATGACTTCCCCTTCTTAATACAGATAGGGAAATAAAAACAGACAACTTACGACCCTAAAACAGCAAGATTTCTTTCGTATTTCTTACAATATTGAAATAATGTATAAGAATAGCCTTCTTTACTGATTATCTGCAGATCCGTGAATTGTTTTCAAGTTGAAATATGTGATGATGATATAATAGTCAGCATTTGATGATTATTAATAAAATGATGGAATATAATATTGAATATGTACTGTGGACAATAAAGAGTTTTCATTTTGCACCTGTGGTCAAATGTCAAATGTTTTAAACTTGAATATATTTTATGTGGACATTCAAAATGATATTAAATGTATTCCGTTTGTTTGATAGTTGTTTACTTTTTTTTTTTTCAATTCAATATGTCTATTTTTTCAAAATATTTTTAGGGAATTTGTTTATATTCATTGCCCTGCAACTCTTCCAACCAGAAATGATTGACAGGTGAATAGAAATGGGGAGTGATAAAGTTTAATCCAGAAGGAAACATTTGAACGTTTTGTATTTTTTTGTCTGTTAGTTTATATATTTGCAATTTTTTTTTTATGTTATGGCTATGCTGAAAGATGCATAAAGTGCCAGGTGATAGCTATACATGCCTAAAGCATTTCATAGTCATTGTTGAAGTCATTGAATTCGACGTAGCTATCGTAGTGATCTTCGAATTCATCGTCATTGAAGTCGTCGTCTTCAAAGTCGACATATAGGGTATATATTTTTGGATATGAGGGAGCTCACCACTGATTAGTATGTAATCCTAGAGTATGATGATTATGTCATGATCCCCAGTGGTGAGGAAAATTACCCCTAAAAGCCCATACTTATACATACTTGTGTATACTGTATTAAACTGATCGCTATAAAAAATTTTAATACTTCATTTTTCAAAACAATATTTTGAAATTGGTTCTACTTATTTTCATTATTTATCGACTATTGTAATTCAAACATGAAAACATAGGAAATATTATAGCCTACAATTTGTACTCATGTTTTGAAAAAAAGAAAAAAACTTTCATATGAAAAATTGTCACCTTTGAAAGTTATTTATAAACAATGATATAATACACACACAAAAAAAAATATAAACACTAAGAAAATTTCTAATGTACAACTTTAAGAGGAGAGAATTTTCTTTCCATTGGTCTTGAGGAACAAAAAAAAAGTGGTAAGATTTTGAAGTAACGTTAAGATAACCGTCAAAAGGATTTCGTCAAAAGAACACCTCAGATCCACTAATCAAGAACTTCTGTCCAAAGATAGCGTGAGTGTTCTTATTTCTTTTACAGTCTCTGCTGTTCAAATTCACGTTGCATATGAAATGTGGAAAGACTATTGGTTTTTTAAGAATCTATATTAATTTTGTAGTCCATTTTGACTCTCCCTTTTAGTGTCTACGTTTTTTGCGTTGGTAAACCTTTACTTGTGTGTTATCTCGCCTGTACTGTATGATACATCGAAACCACAGGATGCTAACTAACCTAACATAGGAAGCTGTGTCCTTTCTCATTGGCAGGGCTTTTCATTACTGCCATACATCTCTCTCTCTCTCTCTCTCTCTCTCTCTCTCTCTCTCTCTCTCTCTCCTTCCATAATTTGGTCTTTTAAAAAAAGTTTCCATACATCCTTCCACCCAACCTATGGCCAGGTAACACCAGGGAATGGCTCCTGATGACTCACCACCCAACCTATGGCTAGGCAGCGCCAGGGATTGGCTACTAATGACTCATCAGGTAGATCTATATGCCCCCAAAGGCCCAACCTCTAACTCATAGGTACAGTTGTGAATTCTATTAAAAGATTTTTTATTTGATATACTATTGTTGTAGCTTAATTTGTAATAATAATAATAATAATAATAATAATAATAATAATAATAATAATAATAATAATAATAATAATAACACCATTTTCCTGATTGATTATTGTCTGTTTTGTACGAATCAATTTCTTAATTAGTCTATAGGCAAATATTCTGATCCAAGTTAAGGAACCTTAAAATCTCAACTGCAAAAGGATACCAAGAAAAAAAGAGAACGTGAAGATATGGTTTAAATGATCTTAATCATTAGAAAGATGAAATATTTCTCTTATGTTTTAAACATGAAAAACTTTAACACCTTATTTCTTCATTTCTTTGCTCTATTTTTTTTTTTACGTTTTTTATAGTTTATATATGAAAGAGATATTTTGATGTTGTTACGGTTCTTAAAGTGTTTTATTTTATTTGTGCATTGCTACTTTTGTAATTTATTTATTTCCTTTCCCCATTGAGCTATTTTTCCTTCTTGGAACTCTTGGGCTTATAGCATTCTGCTTTTCCAACTAGGGTTGTAGATTAGCTAGTAGTAATAGTAATGATATTAACTGAATACCGAATTCTTTACTTAGAAATTCACATATTTTGATAAAATCCATAGAATTTTTTTTGGGATTTAATTGAATTAAACTTTAAATTTATTTTCATGTCAAATTCATTCCATAAAATATGTTATTTGCATTTTTGGTGGCACACTGTTGCATGGACAGATTCACAACCATACAAGGACTCCATATCAGAGATGCATTACACAGAATACATTTATCTCGACAGCTGAGTCATTTGTCCTATTAAAAAGTTTCATGTTCGACGATTTCATTCAACCATCACCAAATAGCGAACAATGGCTCCGAAATAATTACACGTCATTGGCTTAGCATCCATAGAAAATCTATTTTGAAAAATCATTGAAAATTAAATCGGCTTTTATATATATATATATATATATATATATATAAAATTGGTGACACAGTATATTGGCTGGTGATGCGCTGAAAAATGTGCAATGTGGTTTTATCCAGCTGTAGCATATAAACTTTCATTCAGTAAAAGAGAGAGAGAGAGAGAGAGAGAGAGAGAGAGAGAGAGAGAGCACGGATGGAAATAAATCATGCGGCCAAGAGAGAGAGCAGGGAAGAACACAAAAACGTACTGACAAAAAGAAGGCAGAATAAAAGCAGAAAGAATTATGGGTATCATTGCTGTAGTTTGTATAAGCTTTTTTTGTCAGAGAGACACAAGACAATAGTCTTTGTATGGTAGGGAGACTGTTGGAAGTCATTTCTCGTTGCTTCCAATATTGTGACGCACACAAGTCTAATGCGTAACATCGGTTTTAGGATCTTAAAGACGATATGAGATTCTTTCAATCTCATTTTGATTTCCTTTGTTTGATCTATTTTCATCTCTCTCTCTCTCTCTCTCTCTCTCTCTCTCTCTCTCTCTCTCTCTCTTTTCCATTGATTTCTTTTCTCTTTTTGATTTCTAGCATATTTTCCATCCAAGCTAGGACCAGGAATGGCCAGGCAATGGCTGTTGATGACTCAGCAGGTAGACCTAAAGCCACCCCTCTCCCAAACCTTATCTCACAAGGATGGTGAGGTTGCCGACATTAAAAGAAACTATCGATCTCAAATGGGTCTCAAACCCCTGTCTAACAGATTACCAGATATAAATGTTCTAAAAATTAAATTCAATCATCATATATAAAAGGTCTCTACGAATCATCTTGTTCTATGTAGAAAAAGAAAAGAACCACACTGACACATCTACGTGGATATGAGAATAGATGTAGTCTCGAACAGTTGTAAGTGGAAGTCCAGTGTAAAGTTTTAAGAGAAGAACAGCATTGAAGGGAAAAACCTCCAGTTTTCTAAGAGATTAAAAATGAATGTTCAATTGGCCACACTCCTTCCAGATGAAAAAGGCCTTCAACGGTATCACCAATATGGAGTTAAATCCAGGAGAGGGTAGCAGAGGCTAGATCCAAATAAATTGATATATATATATATATATATATATATATATATATATATCCAGAAGAACCACAGGGAAAATGAAAATCCGAAATATACACTTAAGTCCTGACTAGTTTCGTTATACCTCTTCAGAGGACTGATTTATTGAAAGAGGTTTCTTTACATTTTATAGGGAAAGTAAACGTACGAACATACATATAGAGATTTAGAGAACAATGACACTCCCTTACCAGCTACCTGGGCTTGGTTCAGGTGTTAAGTGGGCGGAGACCCAAGCTCATTAGACACCTGCCAAAAAGGATCATTTCTGGTGGCGGGTAAATTCTTGTTTTTTGACTTTCAGTACAGTTTATTTATATGAAAACACGGTAGCCTTATCTATATAAATACATAAGAAAAACATACACATGCATACATATATATACACATACATATACACATACATATACATATATACACACATACATATATATACACATATATATACATATACATACATATATATATATACACATACATACATATACATACATATATACACATACATACTTATACATACATATATATGTATATATACATTTATATACATACAACATTAATATCATAAACATATAATCATGTATATATCAATACTTATATCTAGCATAACACTATATAGTGCCAATTTACTTATCCATACTATATAAAATAATTGTACCCTTTAATGAATGGTAGCTTAGGTCTAAATATTAATTTCACAGCGAAGTTAATTATTCACAATAGATTCAATTCTACATTAAGTGGTTAATGTTTTTTTATATAGCTTACAAATCTCTTTACATATAAAGGCGTCGACTTTATACATTCCATGACTAATATTCAAGTTGTTTTCAAAGGTTTCTTTTATGAAACTGGACTCTATGATGTTTCTTTCCACTAAGTTATTTGAATGAACCAATTTCTTTGCAACTGACCAATTAATAGTGTGATTTTTTATCTCTAACGTGAGCAAAGAGTGCATTATTATCAGGAGCATATCTGACACTTTTCTTATGTTGTTCAATTCTCTTTTCTAGGGCTTTACCAGTTTGACCAATATAGTATTTTTCACAAACATTGCATGGAATACGATATACACATCCCTTGGTAATGTCAGGAGAATTCTTTATTAAGGCTGTTTTTATTGTATTTTTACTCTTAAATGCTACATTTACATTGAAATTTTTCAACAGTTGGGGAAATTCTTTAAAAGAATTACAATAAGGTAGTACAAGTAAATTTTGTGTGTTATAGTTTTTTCTGTTATCATTACCGAAAAAAGTCTTATTTGCTGTTCTTAGGGCATCATCTAACACAATTTCAGGATACTTTAGTTTTTTACCTAATGCTTTAATCTCATTTATTTCATCATCAATATATTCAGGGCTGCAGACTCGAAATGCTCTTAAAAACATAGAAGTAAATACAAATTTCTTAACTTTGTTGCCTTGGTTTGAGTAGTAATGGACATAAGCCGAGATATTCGTTGGCTTTCTGTATACACTAAACTTGAGTCTATTGTTACATCTATGTATGCGACCGTCCTAAAAAGGTTGGGTACAATTATTCTCCATCTCCATAGTGAAATTTATTGATGGTACCAAACTATTCAATCTAAGAAAAAAGTTATCTAAATTTTCATTTCCTGGCCACACACATATTATGTCCCATTTTACATTATTAGGTATGATGTTATTTAAGATTCTGCTTTCAAAAAATTCCATATATAGATTGCTCAATACTGGGGATAAAGGGTTTCCCAAAGCCATACCAAATGAATAGTGAGACTACATCAAAACTGACAAGCCTATAGGTACTGTTAATCTGTACTTCATTCAGTTTGTTAATTAATCAAGTCTACATTATTTTTTTATATTTGAATATGAAATGGTGCCAACTATAGGATTGAGGATATTCACAAGGTACTTAGATAATTTTTATGCTGCTGAACCTACAGAGCTAATTTGGCTTATGAGTTTTAATAGTTCCATACATATATGGCAATGTTGGTGATATTTTACAAACCTTTTTTCATCAGATCTTCATTCCCTTTTAGTAACTCTTTCACCTTTTTGTTGTAATTACTATTCATAAACTCAATTGGATTTTTTCTTAATTCCATGTATGTGTTTTCATCACTCAAGAGGTTTTCCATTTTATCTATATAATTATTTTTATTCAAGATTACCAGTGCTCCAGATTTATCGGCTTTTGTCAGTTTAATATTTCTATTTTGCTTCAATTCGGCAATTGCTCTCTTGAGTCATTTTGGGCAATATCACCAACATTGCCATATATGTATGGAACTATTAAAACTCATATGCCAAATTATCCAGCTACGCCAATAATTAGCTCTGTAGGTTCAACAGCATATAAATTATCTAAGTACCTCAATCCTCAATCCTTTAGTTGGCACCATTTCATATTCAAATATAAAAAATAATGTAGACTTGATTAACAAACTGAATGAAGTACAGATTAACAGTACCTGTAGGATTGTCAGTTTTGATGTAGTCTCACTATTCACTAAAGTACCTATTGATGACATGTTGGAATTTTTATCTGAAACCTTAGATAATAGACAATTTAATATACCATTCTCCAAACACACTTTAATAGAATTAATTAAACTGTATAAAAGATTGTAAATTTGAATTCAATGGGAGATTTTATGCACAAACATTTGGTATGGCTATGGGAAACCCTTTATCCCCAGTATTGAGCAATCTATATATGGAATTTTTTGAAAGAAGAATCTTAAATAACATCATACCTAATAATATAAAATGGTTTTGATATATTGACGACATAATATGTGTGTGGCTAGGAAATGAAGATTTAGATAACTTTTTTCTTAGATTGAATAGTTTGGTACCGTCAATAAATTTCACTATGGAGCTGGAGAATAATTGTACCCAACCTTTTTTGGACTGTCGCATACATAGATGTAACAATAGACTCAAGTTTAGTGTATACAGAAAGCCCACGAATATATCGTCATATGTCCATTACTACTCAAACCGAGGCAACAAAGTTAAGAAATCTGTATTCACTTCTATGTTTTTAAGAGCATTTCGAGTCTGCAGCCCTGAATATATTGATGATGAAATAAATGAGATTAGAGCAATAGGTAAAAAACTAAAGTATCCTGAAATTGTGTTAGATGATGCCCTAAGAACAGCAAAAAAGACTTTT
>NC_090756.1:42705385-42710385 GCF_036898095.1 Palaemon carinicauda | reverse complement strand
GAATGTCACTGTCCCTTGCCTTCGCCTCTCCTGAGCGGCCTTTAAACCTATAAACTGATGAAGTTACTAAGTAAAACAAATCCCCTTTTAATGCTAACATGTATTTTGATATATTTCCTTGATAATAAGTTATAAACTTAAAACTTGTATTATAGTCTACTGAATTCCCACAGATTAGTTAAAACGATCTGGATTATTATTATTATTATTATTATTATTATTATTATTATTATTATTATTATTATTATTATTATTGTTGTTGTTGTTGTTGTTGTTGTTGTTGTTATCATCATCATAGTAACGAATTAAAGATTATCTTTATCCCGTATTCAAGAACGTAATTCTTTCAATACAAAGTTATTTTAAGTATTGAGAAATCTAATAGATTTTTTGGGAGAATTTTTGGTGTGCCAAAATCAATTGGAATATTATAAGGAAAACACATCTTGAAAGTTTCCTATTTCAAAAAAAAAAAAAAAAAAAAAAAAAAAATTCTTTTTTATCATGAAAGTTTTTTTAAAGATGGAAATAATTTTTTTTCGGCTTTCATATAAAATTGGAAATTGTCAAAATTTAGTGGGAGGAGAAAAGACTTGGAAAGTAAAAAAAATCAAATGGATCTGGATATCTGCTCATTGCTATTCATTTGGAACTCAATATATCTTTTTTTTTTATCCTAAAACTCCGGCATATTGATATATTACATGTTATAGAAAATAGTTTTATCCAATAGTTACTTGATACTTTATCTCGCTATATGGCAGTAATTCAAAGATAATTGTATTTTTATTGCTAATTTGAATGTGACACTGTTAATAGGAACAGATATGGTTGAGAATCACTACCTGATATGACAAATAAGGTTTCGAGTAACTACTTGATATGATGAATACGGTTGAGAATCAATACTTGATATAATGAATAAAGTTAAGAATCAATACTTGATATGATGAGTAGGGTTGAAAATCAATACTCGATATAATGAAAAAGGTTGATAATCACTACTTGATATGATGAATAAGGTTGAGGATCAGTACTGGATATAATGAATAAGGTTGAGAATCATTAATTGATATGATGAATAAGGTTGATAATCATTACTCGATATGATGAATAAGGTTGGGAATCACTACTTGCTATAATGAATAAGGTTGAGAATCACTACTTGATATGATGAATAAGGTTGAGAATCACTACTTGATATAATGAATAAGATTGAGAATAATTAATTGATATGATGAATAAGGTTAAGAATCACTACTTGATATAATGAATAAGGTTGAGAATCACTACTTGCTATAATGAATAAGGTTGAGAATCACTACTTGATATGATGAATAAGGTTAAGAATTACTACTTGATATAATGAAAAAGGTTAAGAATCACTACTTGATATGATGAATAAGGTTGAGAATCACTAATTGATATGATGAATAAGCTTGGGAATCACTACTTGCTATAATGAATAAGGTTGAGAATCGCTACTTGATATGATGAATAAGGTTGAGAATCCCTACTTGATATAATGAATAAGGTTGAGAATCACTACTTGATATGATGAATAAGGTTGAGAATCACTACTTGATATAATAAATAAGGTTGAGAATCACTACTTGGTATTATGAATAAGGCTTAGAATCACTACTTGATATAATGAATAAGGTTGAGAATCACTACTTGATATGATGAATAAGGTTGAGAATCACTACTTGATATAATAAATAAGGTTGAGAATCACTACTTGGTATTATGAATAAGGCTTAGAATCACTACTTGATATAATGAATAAGGTTGAGAATCACTATTTTATATGATGAAATTAGTTCCAAATCACAACATGATATAATGAATAAGTTTGAGAATCACTACTTGTTATAATGAATAAGATTGAGAATCCGTAGTTGATATGATGAATAAGGTCCCGAATCACAACTTGATATAATGAATACATTGGAGAATCACTAATTAATATAATGAATAAGGTTGAGAATTACTACTTGATATGATGAATAAGGTTGAGAATCACTACTTGATATAATGAATAGGGTTGAGAATCATTACTTGATAATTTAAATAAGGTTGTGAATCTATAAAAACTTAGAAAAAAAAACCCAGAGGAATAGAAATAAGATGAGATAGTGTGCCTGAGTGTAACCTCAAGCATATATAATCCTACATTATCAATCTATGACGACATATTTCCATTGCTACACCTTATGGGCTGCTAAGGCAAGAACCCGTGTCTTACCTAAAGTAAGACAATCTAAAACGAACGAACGAAGAGACTCGAATGTCAGTCATTTTGTTTACAACACAGATCCTTTACAACTACATAGTGGATATCTTATATTGATATAAACACTTGAACATATAGTTACACCTCTCACAATTAAATAATGAAAATAATTTATTTCTACTTTGGTCTCCTATTTCATTTCCATTTTGGTTATGTGTCTAATCAATAGTTTCATCTATCCTGTTTGAATGTCAGAGGTACCTGGGAAAAGGATGGGATATTCCTTGCCCATAAGTATTGAAGGAATCGGCAAAACATTCAATATCAGGATTCCTTCCCCCTGTGACTCGTAGTTTTCCATTTTCCATCTAGAAAAGAAAAAAACGATAATCTATTGACAAATGAATCCGACCACAAAATATTCCACACTCCAGGAAAGGTTTTCTGACAGCGCCTTTGCTGGTATAACATAGGAATCTTTGATGCTCAATATACGATTTTTTTTTTCTTGTGCCATGTTCATTTATTTTTTCTTGAATTGGGTTTTAAAAAGCCGCTCATGAATGTCAGAAGCAAGGGATGCGACGGTAACATTGTCCAACTTGGACAATGTCATAGAGACTTATACATACGATCAGCGGCCAACCCCCCTCAACACTCAAGCTGGGACCAGGTGGGCCAGGCAATGGCTGCCGAGGACCTGGCAGGTAGAACTATAGGCTCCTCCAAACCTCCCATCTTTACCCCACAAGGATGGTGAGGTTGCAGACACTAAAGGAACTAACAAGTTTGAGAGGTAGTCGAACCCCCGACTGGCAATCACCAGCATAGATGTTACCAATAGACTACAACAACACTTGAAGGAATTGGAGTTGAGTTATCGCCTTCTGATTGGTACCAGTTTGTTGGGGGTGGGGAGGTGGATGATTATTTTCCCGTAGGAATGTTCCTAAGGAGAATAAGCCTTATTATGGAACAGTAGTACTGTACGAGTATCTCAAAGCTCAGAATTTTGATCATTGTTGTAGAAGTGATTTTCTAAATGTTATGTCATTTCGAATATATTTCAAATGTATCCAAAAAACAAATCTACTTTATATATATATTTAATTTCATACTAATTTTACAAAAAAGGAAAATCCTTTGAATGTTTTTTTTTTATAAAATATACACTAGAAGGCAATAAAATAAGCAATAATTTTCATAATAATAATCTTATTTACATATCTAAAACACATCCTTACCTTTAGGATTGTGGTAGCCTATTGGTAACGTCCCTGCGGATCAGGCGCGGCAATCACCCACAAATTGCCCAAACTGCGTGTGGTAGTTAAGAAAGGGGGGGGGGGGGGTGAAAGGCTGAATCTCTGTAATCTCTAAATATTTAGCCGTCATTATAGACGGTCGCTTACACTAAATTGATGATAAAGCTCAATTTTTGCCAATTTTGAAAGGGTGAATTTCGTTTAGCCTTAATTTGATGTACTTCCTGTGCAAGGGAAAATTGCATGGGCTGTTAAAACCTCACTTTGCAGTTAGGTGGCAGTAACGACTTAACTTCTACCATTAAGATCAAGATCTCGCATAATTGTCCAGCTAGAGAGTCTTCCTTTTTTCTTTTTTATCTTGTTTCTATTTTATACGTTTGTTGTGTTTGGGACATACATTCTTACATACACACATACATACAAAACATCCTCACTTGATTAAACAAATACCAACTCTCACTCAATCACCTGTTTCTTTACATATTGTTTAATGTTAACTTCTGTACTGTAATTGTTCAGCGGTTACTTTCCACTTGGTAAGGGTAGAAGAGACTCTTTAGGTATGGTCAGCACCTCTTCTAGGAGAAGGACGCTTCAAAATCAAACCATTGCTCTCTAGTCTTGGGTAGTGACATAGCCTCTGTACCATGGTCTTTCACTGTCTTGGGGTAGAGTTCTCTTACTTGAGGGTACACTCGAGCACACTATTCTGTTTCCTTATTTTTTCCCTTCTGGACCATTTTCCCTGTGGATCCCTTGAGCTTATATCATCCTGCTTTTCTAACTGGGGTTGAAGCTTACATAATAATAATAATAATAATAATAATAATAATAATAATAATAATAATAATGATAATAATAATAATAATAATAATATGGCATAGCAACTGTCGGCGGGCAACTAACTTCAAATGTTCGTATATCCAAAATGGAATTCTCGGAAGATTACATTCAAAATAGCATGTTACCCAGCGAATTGGAACTCAGTCACTTTTAAAATATGATTTATCCTTCTGCTTTGGAGGTCAGTCCAATAAAAACAGTTTCCTCATTAGCAAAATCTTCGTACAAATCATGAAAAAGAAAAACATTTCCGAAATAACAACATTTTGTAATTCAACGATGAAGCAACCAACTGAAATTGACCATTATTCACTGAGGCTTTGATTCTAATCTCGCTCTATTTTTTTGGTTTCAATATCAGAGTGGCTATTATTGTACGGGGATTTTATAATAAGTTAATTCAGTTTAATGCCTTGTCTATACATAAGTGGAGGGTTTGATTCTTCCATTACTCAGGCACTATGGAAAATCAATTGGTTCGTGTTACCTCAGAGAGAAACTCTCTCTCTCTCTCTCTCTCTCTCTCTCTCTCTCTCTCTGGCTGATCTCATATGTGTAATAAGATAGATCGATGTAACAGCCTTTCAAATATATAGATATTCGGAATTCTATCGAGGTATACTGGGACATACCTCGAATCTGGTAGTCTGATA
>NC_090756.1:42700385-42702885 GCF_036898095.1 Palaemon carinicauda | reverse complement strand
CGAGCTGATTTTTAAACGCATCTACGCTCACTCCTGATATGTTTCTTAGATGAGCTGGCAGCACATTAAATAGTCGCTGCATTATCGATGCTGGTGCGTAGTGGATTAATGTCCTGTGCGCCTTTCTCAGTTTACCTGGAATGCTTTTTGGTACTATTAATCTACCTCGGCTTGCTCTTTCTGATACTTTAAGCTCCATGATGTTTTCAGCAGTTCCTTCTATTTGCTTCCATGCTTGTATTATCATGTAGCGTTCTCTTCTCCTTTCTAGACTGTATAGTTTTAAAAATTGCAGTCTTTCCCAGTAATCAAGGTCCTTAACTTCTTCTATTCTAGCAGTATAGGACCTTTGTACACTCTCTATTTGCGCAATATCCTTTTGGTAGTGTGGGTACCATATCACATTGCAGTACTCGAGTGTACTAAGCACATAAGTTTTGTAAAGCATAATCATGTGTTCAGCTTTTCTTGTTTTAAAGTGTCTGAATAACATTCCCATTTTTGCTTTACATTTAGCCAACAGTGTTGCTATTTGGTCGTTGCATAACATATTCCTATTTAAAATTACACCAAGGTCTTTAATTGCTTCCTTGTTTGTGATTGTCTCATATTAGGTCCCTTGTATGCATACACCATTCCTTCTCTGTTTCCATAATTTATTGATTCGAATTTATCGGAGTTAAATACCATCCTATTTATCTCCGCCCATTCATATATTTTGTTTAGATCTCTTTGTAGTGAGTTCCTATCTTCATCACAAGTAATTTCTCTACTTATTCTTGTGTCATCGGCGAAACTTCTCACTACGGAGTTTTCAACATCACAGTCTATGTCTGAGATCATAATAACAAATAGCAGTGCAGCTAATACCGTACCTTGGGGCACACCGATATTACCTGGGCTTCTTCTGATTTCTCGTCATTTGCAACCACTATCTGTTTTCTGTTTTGCAGGAATTCTTTTACCCATTTTCCTATCTTTCCCACAATATTATGCTTTCTCATTTTTTTCTCCAATATGTTATGGTCTACCTTGTCAAAGGCTTTTGCAAAATCTAGATAGATCACATCTGTGTCTTTTTCATTTATCATATTATTGTATATGTTTTCATAGTGAGCTATCAGTTGGGTCTGTGTACTTTTTCCAGGTACGAAACCGTGTTGACCCATATTAAACAAATTATTTTTGACCAAATGGTTCATTATTTTCTTTTTTATTACCCTCTCATACACTTTCATAATATGTGATGTTAGACTAACAGGTCTATAATTGCTTGCCTCTAGTCTTGATCCACTTTTGAAGATAGGGGTTATATAAGCTAATTTATGTTTAACATATATCTCGCTCATATCTATACTCTGTCTTAGCAGTATTGCAAGTGGCTTCGCGATAGTGTTTGCAGTTTTTTTTAACAAAATCGCTGGAACTCCATCTGGTCCGGCTGCCGATCCATTTTTAATTTCGTTTATAGCCGTGACAATATCTGCTTCATTAATATCTATATCCGTTAGAGAGAGAGAGAGAGAGAGAGAGAGAGAGGAGGAGAGAGAGAGAGAGGAGAGAACTTTTATGGTACAGTGGAGCTACATAAATATGTATAAACATCTGTAGACAAAGAATCACAAAAAATATGTCACCTGCATTTTGAAAAAAAAAAAAAAGATCACATAATTATCTTAGTGAACAGAGCCCATATACTCAGAAGCATATGAATGCATATATACCCTTACACAAATATACCTAAACATATTTGCACATATTCTAAATGCATATGAATTTAAACCAACATGCAAGTATCAGTAAATCATATGTGCATATACATATACAATTATATAAACATACATATGATAGTATGGATCAAAATGAATAATATGTGAGTTTATAATTCTTATGAAAGACATCAAGTGTCACAAAAGTCAAGTTTGCTTAAAACAAACTGAAATCTATGAAGCTTATTCTTCTCTTTGCTTACGAATGCATCGAGTTTGTACATTCTATCTCTAACACTTAGATTAACATCAATATTTTCATAAAGATAGACTCTATGGACATTATTCTAAGAATTTATTGGAATAAACCAAGTATGATTTTGATGTTTAACTTGAGCAAAGGTCACATTGTTATCTTCAATATAACTTACATTTTTTATGATGTTCAATTCCCTTATCAAGTGTTTACCTGTTTACAAACTTTTCCACAGGAATGACAGGGGATGTAATATACACATCCTTTGATGTTATCAGGATGTTATTCTCCTTTCACGCTACTTTAGGATAAAATATCCTGTTAAACATTTTAATGTATTGGTAATATCTTTGAAATTGTTTCTGTATTATATTACAAGAAAGTTTTTTAATTATTGTTTTATCTGTAATTCTTACCAAAGAAGGTCTCTCTTACTGTTCATAATGCTTCTTAGTCTTGTGTAGTACCATAGCCTCTGTACCATGGTCTTCCACTGCCTTGGGGTAGAGTTCTCTTGCTTGAGGGTAGAAGCGTG
>NC_090756.1:42695385-42697885 GCF_036898095.1 Palaemon carinicauda | reverse complement strand
TTATATGGAGTTTTGTGGAAGGTTGTTGCAAGCTGTGAAAAGTTTCTACAAAGGTAGAAAAGCATGTGTTAGGATAGGAAATGAAGTGAACAATTGGTTTCCGGTGAGAGTGGGGCTTAGACATGGATGTGTGATGTCACCGTGGTTTGTTGAACTTGTATGTTGATGAAGTGGTGAGAGAGGTGAATGCCCGAGTGCTTGGACGAGGATTGAAACTGGTAAACGAGAATGACCATGAATGGGAGGTAAATCAGTTGTTGTTATCGGATGATACTGTACTGGTTGCAGACGCGGAAGAGAAGCTTGGCCGATTAGTGGCAGAATTTGGAAGGGTATGTGAGAGAAGAAAGTAGAGAGTAAATGTGGGTAAGAGTAAGGTTATGAGATGTACGAGAAGGGAAGGTGGTGCGAGGTTGAATGTCATGTTGAATGGAGAGTTGCTTGAGGAGGTGGATCAGTTTAAGTACATGGGGTCTGTTGTTGCAGCAAATGGTGGAGTGGAATCAGACGTAAGTCAGAGATTGAATGAACGATGCAAAGTGTTGGTGGCATTTAAGGGAGAGGTAAATAATAGAGGGTTGGGCATGAATGTAAAGAGAGTTCTGTATGGGAAAATGAATGTACCAACTGTGATGTATGGATTGGAGTTGTGGGGAATGAAAGTGATGGAGAGACAGAAATTGAATGTGTTTGAGATGAAGTGTCTAAGGAGTATGGCTCTTCCAACTAGAAATGATTGACAGGTGAATAGAAATTGGGAGTGAAAAAGTTTAATCCAGAAGGAAACATTTGAGCTTTTTGTATTTCTTTGTCTGTTAGTTAATATATTTACAATTTTTTTTTATGTTATGGCTATGCTGAAAGATGCATAAAGTGCCAGGCGATAGCTATACATGCCTAAAGAATTTCATAGTCATTGTTAAAGTCATTGAAGTCGACGTAGCTATCGTAGTGATCGTCGAATTCATCGTCATTGAAGTCGTCGTCTTCAAAGTCGACATATAGGGTATATATTTTTGGATATGAGGGAGCTCACCACTGATTAGTATGTAATCCTAGAGTATGATAATTATGTCATGATCCCCAGTGGTGAGGAAAATTACCCCTAAAAGCCCATACTTATACATACTTGTGTATACTGTATTAAACTGATCGCTATAAAAAAAACTTGATGCTTCATTTTTCAAAACAATATTTTGAAATTGGTTCTACTTATTTTCGTTATTGGTTGACTATTGTAATTCAAACATGAAAACATAGGGAATATTATAGCCTACAATTTGTATATTAATGTTTTGAAAAAAAGAAAAAAACTTTCATATGAAAAATTGTCATCTTTGAAAGTTATTTATAAACATTGATGAAATAATACACACACACACACACACACAAAAAATATCAACACTAAGAAAATTTCTAATGTACAACTTTAAGAGGGGAGAATTTTCTTTCCAATGGTCTTGAGGAACAAAAAAAGTGGTAAGATTTTGAAGTAACGCTAAGATAACCGTCAAAAGGACTTCGTCAAAAGAACACCTCAGATCCACTAATCAAGAACTTCTGTCCAAAGATAGCGTGAGTGTTCCTATTTCTTTTACAGTCTCTTCTGTTCAAATTCACGTTGCATATGAAATGTGGAAAGACTATTGGTTTTTTAACAATCTATATTAATTTTATAGTCCCTTTTGACTCTCCCTTTTAGTGTCTATGTTTTTGCGTTGGTAAACCTTCACTTGTGTCTTATCTCGCCTGTACTGTATGATACATCGAAACCACAGGATGCTAACTAACCTAACATAGGAAGCTGTGTCCTTTCTCATTGGCAGGGCTTTTCATTATTGCCATACATCTCTCTCTCTCTCTCTCTCTCTCTCTCTCTCTCTCTCTCTCCTTCCATAAATTGGTCTTTTAAAAAAAGAGGCGACGTTGTAGATATCGTTTGATTTAGCTGAGGTTCGAAAGAAAAAGTCTTCTGTGGTGTCACATTTTACTGTTTTTTTGGGGTGGGGGTAAATGCTCTTCAAGGATCTGCTTTTGAAATACTCTGTATAGAATATCTGCCAAGTCAAGGACCAGTGCAATGTCCTACAGACCAACCCTATAAGTACAAGATCAGTTTAGTTTCTATACCTCCTTCCACCCAACCTATGGCCAGGCAAGACCAGGGAATGGCTCCTGATGACTCACCACCCAACCTATGGCTAGGCAGCGCCAGGGATTGGCTACTAATGACTCATCAGGTAGATCTATATGCCCCCAAAGACCCAACCTCTAACTCATAGGTACAGTTGTGAATTCTATTAAAAGATTTTTAATTTGATATACTATTGTTGTAGCTTAATTTGTAATAATAAAAATAATAATAATAATAATAATAATAATAATAATAATAATAATAATAATAATAATAATAATAATAATAATAATAATAATGATGATAATAATAGCACCATTTTCCTGATTGATTATTGTCTGTTTTGTACGAATCAATTTCTTAATT
>NC_090756.1:42675385-42687885 GCF_036898095.1 Palaemon carinicauda | reverse complement strand
ACTATTGTTAGTTTAACTCAATTATACCGGAAGTAAAGAAATGTACCCTGTAGAAAGATATTTCTAGAACTGTGAATGGAATAAAAACATCACCTGTTTATATTGATAACATCTTTTTAAACAAACGTCCCTGCCTGGTGTTTGCCAGACTGGGGTTCAAGTCCTGCTCAAACACGTTTGTTCCTTCCGTGTATGCAATCTCACCATCCTTGTGACCTATAGGTCTACCTACTGGGTCATCAGCAGCCATTGCCTGACCCTCCCTGGTCCTAGCTTGGATGTAGAGGCGGTTGGGCGGTGATCATATGTATATATGGCCAGACTGTAGGGCACTGTCTTGCTTGGTACGACAATGTCACTGTCCTTTACCTCTGTCATTCATGAGTAACCTTTTAAACCTTTAAAAAAAAAAAATATGACCTTTTTTGAATAGGCAAAGAAAAGGTAACGTTGATAACCAGTAATGAATGAAAATAAATGGTAAAACTTTATCTTAAATCAAGATTCTCATTTAATGTTAAATATACGACTCTTTCAGGGAAGTTAATTCCTATAATATACGTTCCAGAAAGAATCGCTTGTTAAAGGTATATTGTAATATAAAACTATTTTCCTTTTGAAAACTTTTAATATTTCATCACTTTTTTTTCGAGAACCAATATTCCAAACCTTATTATGATGTTCAGAGTCATTTTCTATAGTTACAGATATCTTAAATTGAAATTAACGAATGTTGCTACTTCAACGTTATCATTGTGTGTTGATTTCATAGAGAGAATTTTTACTAATTTTCATCATAATATGTATAAATTACGTTATTGTCAATTATTCGGTTTGTAAAGAATAAATATCTTTCTCCTATTTCTAGTTATCATCATCTATCATGTAACGAAATACGGAAACAAATATCATTATTATTATTATTATTATTATTATTATTATTATTATTATTATTATATTATTATTATTATTATTATTATTATTACTTGCTAAGCTACAACCCTAGTTGGAAAAGCAGGATGCGATAAGCCCAAGAGCTCCAACAGGGAGAAATAGCCCGTGCGGATAGGCCCATAGGAAATAAGGAAATCAATAAACTCTAGGAAAATTAATAAGAAATAAAATGAATTATTCTAAAAACAATAATAACATCAAAGCCGTGAAATATTTTAAGAACAGTAACAGCATTGAAACAGATCTTTCATATATAAACTATAAAGAGAGACTTATGTCAACCTACTCAGCATAAAAAGATTTGCTGCAAATTTAAACTTCTAAATTTCTACTGATTCAACTACCCGATTAGGAGAATCATTCCACAACCTGGTCACAGATGGAATAAAACTTCATTATTATTATCACTATCTAAGCTACAGCCTTACTTGGGAAAGCGAGATGCTATAAACCCCTGGGCTCCCACAGGGGAAACTAGCCCGTGAGGCAAGTAAATAGATAAACTATAAGAGAAGTAATAAACAATTAAAATAGCATATTTTAAGAACAGTAAAGATGTTAAACTATATGTCTCATATAGATCTGTCACCCCATTCAACATAAAACATTCGCTGCATGTTTAAATTTCCCTTAAATTAAGGTTCCTGCTGGATGTCAAATTAGACAGGTGTCCCGTGAGTGGAAGAAGCAATCACCTTAATAACGACTAATTATATTAATCTTTCACTAACTGGGGATGATTAAAGCGTGTACTGAAGGCGTCTATTTGCGATACCAATTTGTACTGTATTTGAAGAGAAATGACTTCTCTTTTACAGAAAATGCAACAGAGAATATTAGAGAAAATTTTAGTTTCTTAAATTGTGGTAAAAAAATATCAAGTAAAAACGAACTTGTCTCGTTTAATTTCCTGTATTTATGAAATTGTTGAAATGACTACATGTCTTCTGTTATAAGTAGCAACTCTTCCAGGCAAAGGTGTAATCTGTGTAGTAAAACACTTTGTTTTCTAACTAAGATTCGGTCACAGGACTGATAAAAACAAGCAGGAGAGAGAGAGAGAGAGAGAGAGAGAGAGAGAGAGAGAGAGAGAGACTAAAGATTCTATTTCATGCAAATTGTTATCTAAAGAAGTAAAGAAGAATTGAAAGAAATATAAGAAGAAAATTCATATCTTCAGAACTAACCTTAGGGTTAAGAAATCCATTAATATCTTTAATGTTAAGTAACTTCAATGTTTTCCTAAACCAATAAAGGTTATCAATTACCCTGATTTTTTTGTATAAAAATTTTGCATTATAATTTTCTCACACAGAATTTACTCTCTATTACCTATCAAACCATTGTTTTCAAGCATACGGGTAGTTCCATAGCTGTGTTGATTTAGAGTTCTCTTGCTTGAGGATACACCCGGACACACTATTCTATCTTATTTATTTTCCTCTTTTTTATAGTTTATATATGAAAGATCTATTTTAATGTTGTTACTGTTCTTAAAATATTTTATATTAGTTGTTCATTGCTTCTCTATTATCTTATTTTCGTATTGCTTTTCATTTCCATATTTCCTTAACTCACTGGGCTATTTTTCCTGTTGGGGTCCATACGCATATAGCATCCACCTATATTAACTAGTGTGGTGATTTAGCCAGTATTATTATTAATAATAATAATAATAATAATAATAATAATAATAATAATAATAATAATACTAATAATAATAATAATAATAATAATAATAAAAACATCTTAATCCACAGCCTTTATCATCTTCTCCCCTCGTCGTGTCAAAGGTCGAAACTTGCGGGAAGAAATTTCTTTTATATCCTAATGTCATTAATTTCCTGAGCGACAGAAAATGAAGAAACTTGTTAAGACCAAATGATGTCGTTGCAAGGAGCTAATGGTCTTACTTGAGTCGATAAGACCAAAACTTTGAGTAATTATCTTGTTAGGACTTTATTCAAAGACTCTTTGCTGTGAACGTCATCTCTTGGTCTCTGCCTCTGGGACAGTTTTCATATAAACATCACACGTGAACTAACGTTAAAAAAAATACATATATATATATATATATATATATATACTCTCTCTCTCTCTCTCTCTCTCTCTCTCTCTCTCTCTCTCTCTCTTTCCAGTATGTTGTATGAATCTAATTGTCCTTATTTTATCATAATCCAAAACCATTTTCATTTATAAAGTAAATGCTCACCTTTGGTCCTCTTACTTCGATGGGTCAGTAACAAGGTGTAATCGAAGATTCAACATCTGAATAACCGCAGATATAACGATGGTAAGGGGGGGGGGTTATTACTTGAACAGCTATCAGGTTTTTCAGGGTAGAGTTAATCATTAGAATATTAGTTTGCTTGATTCTCTATCATTCTTAGATACAACACTTTCACAGGAACAATTAAAGGTCCAAGAATAGATGAGTTATCAACTTCGTAC
This sequence comes from Palaemon carinicauda, assembly GCF_036898095.1. Lineage (NCBI taxonomy): Eukaryota > Metazoa > Arthropoda > Malacostraca > Decapoda > Palaemonidae > Palaemon > Palaemon carinicauda. Next base: position 42,684,480 of record NC_090756.1, on the reverse strand, counting down.
CTTTAAGCACATACAAGTAGTATCTAGTTGAATAAATTTAGTCTACTTCACGGCCACTTAACACTTTAGTTTAGCTGGGTTGGTTTCTTCTTCTTACAGTAGATGTTCTGGATGTGGCGGTTCTTGTAAGATGGCTGTACCTGTCCTCCACTCTGTAGTTAGGGGGATTCTCCTTGCACTGTTTCATTTTCAATGGTTGTAGTTGTTCTGCTCTCATATCCACAGGTAAAGTCCGTCGTTGGGTAGTATTACGACCCTTGTTGGGCCGTGCTGTAGGTTTGTCTGCACTAAAGGATGTACACTCAGTGTTGTTACATACTATCCAGCAAGAGATGGTCAATGGAGACGAAAACACTCAGGAAAACTCAACAATATTCATTAACAAACAAAAATAATCAAAGTCAACCTTGTGACTGCCATGGACAAATTCTAGTCCTTAAATAATCCCTTGGGATTCCTAACTACTAAAAACTAAGCCCTAAACAGAGCTAATAGAGAGAAACACATGAATGCAAATACGTCATAACCTACATAACATAACTGGCCAGATCAAAATAGATAAAATTACCAATACCTATAACTAAAGATGTTGTGAAGGAAGGCTAAGAGTAACAGGGAGAAAACACTTAATCTCCTACCTATGTTTATAATCTAAACTTAATATATACACAGTAATATAAAAGCCACTAGGCTGTTAACATCACACGTATTTAGAATCTAACAAAACGAAACAAAAAGTGGCAACAAATTCCGACTGAATCAACGGTTCATTATAGGATATATCTACATAAAAAATGATATTGAATAACAAAAAAAAAAAAAAAAAAAAAAAAAAAAAAAAAAAAGATATCTCCTCACACTCAGAAGAGGAGTCCGTTATCCCAGAATAACAAATGTCTTGCCTTACAGTAGGCCGTGATTCCAATGATTCCAGAACTCAGCTAACAGGGGAACACAGAAGCACCAGGAAGGAGGAGTCGTTGATGCGAAACTGGACTTCTGCGCACTGAAACCAAGCAAATGCCTCTCTGTTGGCAATCGGTGAAAGTTTCAATGGGGCGGCCTCAGCGCCAACTGCTGTAGTAGAGTCCGTCATAGTACCAACGATGGAGGGGCAAGGGAGGTGGGGGTGGAGGGCAGTGGGAGCAAGTAGACTTCCGGGGTCACCAATGTGACAGTGCCGAGAGAGAGGTTATGACTCAAAGGCAGGATGCATTCAACTGAGTTGTTTATTAAAGAACACTCTCCTTTATATACAAAATCTCAAAGCAACAAGAATTTTCATGTTCAAATATTGACAATGCTACAGAGGAGAAAAGCAGACATGAATTTTCATGTTCGTTTTAGTGCGAGGGAAGAGCGAAGATACAAGCATAATATATACAAAAAGAATTATGTACAATTTTGTGACACACGGTTGGTACAAGCCTATTCTTCAGAGAAAGCAAGAGGAAGTCAGAGAGTAAGAAAGTTATAAGCACCTTTAGTCTTGCCTTGAACAGTACCTGCCCTTGACAGCGCTAATGGGACACACAAAGGGTGCATTAGCGAGAGAACTTTCTATTTTTTTCTCTCAGTTTTATGATATGCTTTCAATGGCCGTTCTCTTATAGTCAATAGGAGAACTTAGGATAATAATTCTTCAGTATAAATGGTGTGGAAAAACACTGACAAGCAGGAAATAGACAGACAACAGGTAAAAAATCTGACAAGCAGGAAATAGACAGACAACAGGTAAAAACTCTGACAAGCAGGAAACAGGCAGAAAAAAGACAGACCGGAAGGACAGGCACAGACGCCTGCAGACGGGAAATAGACAGACAAAAACAGACAGAAAGGCCAGGTACTAACCAATTCTTGAGTGTAATCAAATGAGATTAAGTTTGACAAATAATCCATTATTATAACTATCATCTAGGTTGACTTTTATATCTACAAATTGCACCATTATTATCAATGAATAACTCAGATAATGCAAAACTCCACCCAAGTCACTGAATTACAATTCCATCATAACAACAACAACAACAACAACAACAACAACAACAACAATAATAACAATAACAATAACAATAACAATAATAATAATAATAATAATAACAACCATTATTATTATTATTATTATTATTATTATTATTATTATTATTATTTTTTTATCATTATTATTATTAGCCAAGCTACAACCCTAGTTAGGAAAAGAACAGGAGGATATAAGTCCAAAGGCTCCAACAGGGGAAATAGCTCAGTAAGGAAAGGAAATAAGGAAATATACAAACTATAAGAGAAGTAATGAACAATTAATATACAATATCTTAAGATCAGCAAAAACGTTAGATTAGATCTGCTCCATATAAATAATGAAAAAAAAATTCTATAAAGAAATCTAAAAAAAAAAAAAAGAGAGTGTTGATTTCTATAGACTTGATCAAAAGTCACTTGAAGTTACCAAAGCTTAGAGAAGACCAAAGTTCAAGAAGGGTTTCCGATGAAGATCTCGTCTTTTATCACAGGATCAATTTCCTTGTTTGAGAAACTCTCTGTTTCTCTACTTTTTTTTCTCTTTTACCCAATTGCTACGTTTTATCATTTTGTGAAAGGTTTTTATTGGCTACATTCAGTTTATCAGTCAGGATCTTGATAGGATGAAGAGATGTAGTCTGGTGCGTAAATAGGTATTTGCGCAAGGATACACAAAATGTATTTTCTGATTTCCTGTTACTTGAATATCAAAACCTTATACGAGTATATTTGGCTTTTAATCGGCAGACTGAATTTGCATTGTTTTTTATTAAGGTTTATATAAGTGACTTTGAACCTTTTGTAGTTGGTTGCAACGAACCTGGTAAGTAATTATAATGTGGGTATATATTTACCGTAGCACAATATTCCTTATGAAGTAAATAATTATTACTGGGTGTGTATATTGGTATTTTGGAATGTTATGCTGCAAATAATTGGGGGGGGGGGCATAATCTTGAAATTTTAGAAGTTATAAAATTTCAAAAGCTATGGGTGAAAACCCACAATTTAGAAGGGAAACCAGACACAAGTTGAACACCACCTAACCTACGAGCTGTGTACTCAACCTATAGCAGACCTACTCTCACTTCTTCATCTGTAAATTAAAACTAAATCATTCCTCCCAAATCCAGTGAGAAAACTATTGTTAGTTTAACTTAATTATAACGGAAATAAAGAAACCTTCTAGGTGTAGACAGATATTCTTGAAATTAAAAGAGGAAAAATATCATCTTTATATATTGATAAATTCTGTCTAAACAAAAACCCCTGCCTGGCGATCGCCAGACTGGGGATTGATTCCTGCTCAAAATCGTTAGTTCCTTTAGTATCTGCAACCTTACCATCCTTGTGAGCTTCTACCTGCTGAGTCATCATCAACCATTGCCTGACCCTCCTTGGTCCTAGCTTGGATGGAGAGGCGCTTGGGCGTTGATCATATGTATATATGGTCAGACTAGGAAATTTTCTTACCTCTGCCATTCATGAGCAGCCTTTAAAACCTTTAAATGAAGAAAACATAATACCTTATTTGAATAAGCAAAGAAAAGGTAACGTCGATCAGTAATGTATTCGAATAAATGGTAAAACATTATCATAAATCCAGATTCTCTTTTAATGATAAATATACGCTTCTGTCAGGAAATTTAACTAATATAATATAAGTTTTAGACAGAATCATTTGTTAAAGGTATATTGTAATATAAGACTATTTTCCTTTTGAAAACTTTTAATATTTCATCACATTTTTAAAGAATCACTATTCCAACCATTATTAGGATGTTCAGAGTCATTTTTTTGCAGTTACAGAAATATTAAATCTAAATTAACGACTTTTGTTACTCTCACGTTATAATTGCGAATAAATTTCACAAAAAATTTTTTGCTAATCTTTACCATAACCTGTAGAATCGTTTGTTGAAGCTACATTGTAATATATGACTATTTTCCTTCTCAAAACTATTAATATTTCATCACATCATTGAGGAATCAACATTTCAAACATTATTAGGATGTTCAGTGCTTTCATGTATAAACTATAAAAGAGAATTATGTCAGTTTGAACATTTAAAGTTTCACTGATTCAACTACCCGATTAGGAAGATCATTCCACAACATGGTCACAGCTGGAATAAAACTTCATTATTATTATTACTACTATTATGATCATTAATAGCTAAGCTATAACTCTAGTTAAAAAAAACAGGAGGCTATAAACCCAAGGGCTCAAACAGGAATGAATAGCCTAGTGAGCAAAGTGAATAAATAAACTATATGAGAAATAAGGATGAAATAAAATAATATTTTAGGAAGAGTAACAATGTTAAAATATATTTATCATATAGATATGTCAGCCTATACAACATAAACATTCGCTATAAGTTTAAAATTCTGGATGTAAAATTAGATATATGTCCTCTTGTGATAATATAATTGAAGCGTGTAATTATATATCAATAAGTAATGTATTTGAAAAGAAATAACTTATCTTTTAGAGTTTAGAGAAAATGAAGTAGAAAATATTAAGAGAAAATTTTAATTTAATAAATTGTGGTAAAAATATATCAAGTAAAAACGAATTTGTCATGTTTAATTTCCTGTATTTATGAAATTGTTAAAATGATTACACGTATTCTGCCATAAGCTGCAACTCTTTAGAGCAAAGGTGTAATCTGTGTAGGAAAAGATTTTATTTTTTAACTAAGATAAAAAGAAGCAGGAGAGAGAGAGAGAGAGAGAGAGAGAGAGAGAGAGAGAGAGAGAGAGAGAGAGAGAGAGACGAAAGATTCTATTTAATGCAAATTGTTATCTAAGAAAGTAAAAGATAGTTAAAAGAAATGAAAAAAAGAAAATTCATATCTTCAGAAATAACCTTAGGGTTAAGAAATCAATTACTAAGTAAATAAGTAACTTCAATATTTTCCAAAACCAACAAAGGTTAATTTATCAATTACCCTGATTTTTTTGTAAGAATAAACATTTTACATTATAATTTCCTCACACAGAATTTACTCTCTATTACCTATAAAGCCATTGTTCTCAAGTCTTGGGTAGTGCCATAGCCACTGTGCCATGGTCATCCACTGTGTTGAGTTAGAGTTTTCTTGCTTGACGATACACCCGGACACTATTCCATCTTATTTATTTTCCTCTTTTTTATAGTTTATATATGAAAGATCTATTTGAATGATGTTACTGTTCTTAAAATATTTTATATTAGTTGTTCATTGATTCTCTATTATCTTATTTTCGTATTGTTTTTTATTTCCATATTTCCTTAACTCACTGGGCTATTTTTCCTGTTGGGGTCCATACGCTTATAGCTTCCACCTTTATTAACTAGTGTTGTGATTTACCCTGTATTAATAATAATAATAATAATAATAATAATAATAATAATAATAATGATAATAATAATAATAATAACATCTTAATCCACAGCCTTTATCATCTTCTCCCCTCGTAGTGTCAAAGGTCGAAACTTGCGGGAAGAAATTTCTTTTATATCCTAATGTCATTAATTTCCTGAGAGACAGAAAATGAAGAAACTTGTTAAGACCAAATGATGTCGTTGCAAGGAGCTAATGGTCTTACTTGAGTCGATAAGACCAAAACCTTGAGTAATTATCTTGTTAGGACTTAGTTCAAAGATTCTTTGCTGTGAACGTCATCACTTGGTCTCTGCCTCTGGGACAGTTTTCATATAAACATCACACGTGAACTAACGTTAAAACAAATATATATATATATATATATATATATATATATATATAATATATATATATATATATATATATATATATATATATATATATATATATATATATATATATATATATATATATAATATATATATATATATATATATAATATATATATATATATATATATATATATATATATATATATATATATATATATAATATATATATATATATAATATATATATATATATATATATATATATATATAATATATATATAATATATATATATATATATATATATATATATATATAATATATATATATATATATATATATATATATATATATATATTATATATATATATATATATATATATATATATATATATATATATATATATATATATATATATATATATATATTCTCTCTCTCTCTCTCTCTCTCTCTCTCTCTCTCTCTCTCTCTCTCTCTCTCTCTCTCTCTCTCTCTTTCCAGTAAGTTTTATGAATCTAATTATCCTTATTTTATCATAATCCAAAACCATTTTCATTTATAAAGTAAATGCTCACCTTTGGTCCTCTTACTTCGATGGGTCAGTAACAAGGTGTAATCGAAGATTCAACATCTGAATAACCGCAGATATAACGATGGTAGAGGGGGGGGGGGGGCGGTGTTACTTGAACAGCTATCAGGTCTTTCAGGTAGAGTTAATCATTAGAATATTAGTTTGCTTGATTCTCTATCATTCTTGGATACAACACTTACACAGGAACAAGTAAAGGTCCAAGAATAAATGACTTATCAACTTCGTACCTTTAAGCACATACAAGTAGTATCTAGTTGAATAAATTTAGTCTACTTCACGGCCACTTAACACTATAGTTTAGCTGGGTTGGTTTCTTCTTCTTACAGTAGATGTTCTGGATGTGGCGGTTCTTGTAAGATGGCTGTACCTGTCCTCCACTCTGTAGTTAGGGGGGTTCTCCTTGCACTGTTTTTTTTTCAATGGTTGTAGTTGTTCTGCTCTCATATCCAAATGGTAAAGTCCGTCGTTGGGTAGTATTACGACCCTTGTTGGGCCGTGTTGCAGGTTTGTCTGCACTAAAGGATGTACACTCAGTGTTGTTATATACTATCCAGCAAGAGATGGTCAATGGAGACGAAAACACTCAGGAAAGCTCAACAATATTCATTAACAAACAAAAATAATCAAAGTCAACCTTGTGACTGCCATGGACAAATTCTAGTCCTTAAATAATCCCTTGGGATTCCTAACTACTAAAAACTAAGCCCTAAACAGAGCTAATAGAGAGAAACACATGAATGCAAATACGTCATAACCTACATAACATAACTGGCCAGATCAAAATAGATAAAATTACCAATACCTATAACTAAAGATGTTGTGAAGGAAGGCTAAGAGTAACAGGGAGAAAACACTTAATCTCCTACCTATGTTTATAATCTAAACTTAATATATACACAGTAATATAAAAGCCACTAGGCTGTTAACATCACACGTATTTAGAATCTAACAAAACGAAACAAAAAGTGGCAACAAATTCCGACTGAATCAACGGTTCATTATAGGATATATCTACATAAAAAATGATATTGAATAACAAAAAAAAAAAAAAAAGATATCTCCTCACACTCAGAAGAGGAGTCCGTTATCCCAGAATAACAAATGTCTTGCCTTACAGTAGGCCGTGATTCCAATGATTCCAGAACTCAGCTAACAGGGGAACACAGAAGCACCAGGAAGGAGGAGTCGTTGATGCGAAACTGGACTTCTGCGCACTGAAACCAAGCAAATGCCTCTCTGTTGGCAATCGGTGAAAGTTTCAATGGGGCGGCCTCAGCGCCAACTGCTGTAGTAGAGTCCGTCATAGTATCAACGATGGAGGGGCAAGGGAGGTGGGGGTGGAGGGCAGTGGGAGCAAGTAGACTTCCGGGGTCACCAATGTGACAGTGCCGAGAGAGAGGTTATGACTCAAAGGCAGGATGCATTCAACTGAGTTGTTTATTAAAGAACACTCTCCTTTATATACAAAATCTCAAAGCAACAAGAATTTTCATGTTCAAATATTGACAATGCTACAGAGGAGAAAAGCAGACATGAATTTTCATGTTCGTTTTAGTGCGAGGGAAGAGCGAAGATACAAGCATAATATATACAAAAAGAATTATGTACAATTTTGTGACACACGGTTGGTACAAGCCTATTCTTCAGAGAAAGCAAGAGGAAGTCAGAGAGTAAGAAAGTTATAAGCACCTTTAGTCTTGCCTTGAACAGTACCTGCCCTTGACAGCGCTAATGGGACACACAAAGGGTGCATTAGCGAGAGAACTTTCTATTTTTTTCTCTCAGTTTTATGATATGCTTTCAATGGCCGTTCTCTTATAGTCAATAGGAGAACTTAGGATAATAATTCTTCAGTATAAATGGTGTGGAAAAACACTGACAAGCAGGAAATAGACAGACAACAGGTAAAAAATCTGACAAGCAGGAAATAGACAGACAACAGGTAAAAACTCTGACAAGCAGGAAACAGGCAGAAAAAAGACAGACCGGAAGGACAGGCACAGACGCCTGCAGACGGGAAATAGACAGACAAAAACAGACAGAAAGGCCAGGTACTAACCAATTCTTGAGTGTAATCAAATGAGATTAAGTTTGACAAATAATCCATTATTATAACTATCATCTAGGTTGACTTTTATATCTACAAATTGCACCATTATTATCAATGAATAACTCAGATAATGCAAAACTCCACCCAAGTCACTGAATTACAATTCCATCATAACAACAACAAAAACAACAACAACAACAACAATAATAATAACAATAACAATAACAATAACAATAATAATAATAATAATAATAATAATAATAATAACAACCATTATTATTATTATTATTATTATTATTATTATTATTATTGTTATTATTATTATTATTTTTTTATCATTATTATTATCAGCCAAGCTACAACCCTAGTTAGGAAAAGAACAGGAGGATATAAGTCCAAAGGCTCCAACAGGGGAAATAGCTCAGTAAGGAAAGGAAATAAGGAAATATACAAACTATAAGAGAAGTAATGAACAATTAATATACAATATCTTAAGATCAGCAAAAACGTTAGATTAGATCTGCTCCATATAAATAATGAAAAAAAAATTCTATAAAGAAATCTAAAAAAAAAAAAAAAAAGAGAGTGTTGATTTCTATAGACTTGATCAAAAGTCACTTGAAGTTACCAAAGCTTAGAGAAGACCAAAGTTCAAGAAGGGTTTCCGATGAAGATCTCGTCTTTTATCACAGGATCAATTTCCTTGTTTGAGAAACTCTCTGTTTCTCTACTT
>NC_090756.1:42667885-42670385 GCF_036898095.1 Palaemon carinicauda | reverse complement strand
AGGAAAAATCTTCCACTGAGGTGGCAGCAAGATAAGGCCGCAGGTGGCACAAATAACCTGCAATACAAGCAGGACGCAACACCGCGTTGATAAAATTTTCTAAGTGCGGCAGCTGGAGGTCAAAAGGGTATAGCCTTTGTAGAAAGCCCTAACTGAGCTCTCTCACACTCGCTCTGTCTCTTATCACCTCCCTCACCGAGGTCTTCAGTCACGTACCCAAAAACTAAACAAAAAAGATAACGAGTGTTAATAGGGTAGTTCAAAAACTATAACGAGCGGGGAAGAGGCGCAAAATCACCACACTAAAACTTGTAATATATACGATACAAATTTCCTTAAAGATAAATACTTATATACCAAATGCCATAACAAAATCACAAGATTGACTAAAAACTGAAAAATTACGTTAACCTCTGATAGTAGGAACGAAGGGGGCAGCCATCTTTGGTGGGGTGAAGCTGTGAGGCCCGCCTCAGGATGCACTCATTTCCTATGGTGAACAAATAGGCGTCCTGTCTGGAATAAAGAGACACAATTGGTAGATAATGGCAATAAAAGGAGGGTCTTGAGAGTTTAAAAATCTGTTTCAGGGATTTTTGCCCGGGGAAATCTAGCTGCCACGGAAATGATAATCTACCAACAAAGGAAAAGTGTTGAAGTAAACCATTGCCAGAGGCGACTGAAGGGATTATTACTAAGCTCGGATGGCCCAGAATCAGATACAAAATTTACTGGAGATAAACGTTGTCTGAGACTTAGGATTCCGGAAAAGGTAAGGGATTTAGGTTTCAAGCATCGTATACCAGTAGTTAATCTCAGATGGTCGAAATGCAGGTAAAAACTCACGAGATATAACGGCATCATCAAAGGATTTGGTTTCCGAAGGGTAAAAATTTTTTATTGAAAAACTGGTGGAAGGGTTTGAAAATAGTGGCTAATCAACACGTGTTTTTTGTCGGAAGATCTGACAATCGAGTGGCTTAAGGAACTGTCATTTTTTATGGTACAGCTTTGCCTCAATCTCTTTTGGGATTTTATGATTCTGGTGTAGTTCGGGAAGGTAATTTTACATGAGCAATAGGGGTCGGTTAATCTGGCAATTAGCAATACGAATAATGATATCAAAGTGAAACATATAAAATATAGAAAGGTTCAAAAGTTAACAATGTCTTTTCCGAGACGAAATATGTACTCGTATAGGATTCTTTTTGGCCCATTGGTAACGTATCTGCCTATTATTTGCCAGACTGGGGTTAGAGTCCCGCTCAAACTCGTTAGTTCTTTTAGTGTGTGCATCCTCACCATCCTTGTGAGCTCAGGAGGAAGTTTTGGGGGAGCCTATAGGACTACCTGATGAGTCAGCATCAGCCATTGCCAGGACCTCCCTGGTCCTAGCTTGGGTAGAGAGAGGCCTTGAGCGTTGATCATATGTATATGTGGTCAGTTCCTAGAGCATTGTCCTACTTTCTTGGGCAATGTCAGTGTCCATTGCCTCTGCTATTCATGAGTTGCCTATAAACCCTAATTCAGTACACTTTTATTTTTATTTATACATCTTCACTTTAATTTGATTATAAGATATAAACGTTATTTTTAATGCAGGATATTGAAAATATTTTCGATAAGCAAACTTTTTTAATTATCACCAATAAACCAAATTATCTTTTATATATTACATAAATTCTCCCTATCAGGAAATTTTGCATTTCGTTTTTTCTTTCTTCATACCTCTTCCCTTCCCATTTTATGCCCTCTGTCCTTCAAACAACGAAACCGCAGGAAAAAAAGTTGCACAGTATGTTGCAAAACCGGGGAAGATATTCCATTGTTTGGCAATTGGAGTTGATCAGAGTGATGGTAAAAAAAAATCCATTTAAATCTGAAATGGATTTGAAGACTGGTCACTTAATGGACGGACCTTGGCTGCTGATGTTAATTATCTCTTCCCAAATAAACTTCACAGTTCAATAATTCGAATCGTTTGCCTTTATTGAGAGATTAAGGGAAAATGAATGACCTGGTAATTTACTGTTGTAATTTCCCTAGTGATTTACGATTAAATGTTTTGAAATACTGCTGTAGTACTGGATGTAAAACTCCTTCCAATTCTTGTCCTTTGTCAGACATCTATCTTGTAGCTTAGCTAATAATAATAATAATAATAATAATAATAATAATAATAATAATAATAATAATAATAATAATAATAATAATTGTCGCGAACGAAGTGAGTGACCTTATATGGAAGGTGAAAATTCTTTTAAAGATATCTCGTTCAACCCGTAGCCCAGTCATTCCCTAACCATATAAAATTTTAAGGGATTATTTATATAAATATATATATATATATATATATATATATATATATATATATATATATATATGTATTTATATATATATTAATTGATATATATACAGTATGTATATATATATATATATATATATATATATATATATATATATATATATATATATATATATATATATTTATATATATATA
>NC_090756.1:42660385-42662885 GCF_036898095.1 Palaemon carinicauda | reverse complement strand
ACAATTCTGAGCTTTAGATCAGTCGAAAAAAATTAACCCTGATTTGAGGACGAAGTTTTTCCCATTTGATCTTTAATACAATTCGTACATCGGAAATGTTTCGCTCTATTAGATGGAAATTCGAACGAAGAGTCAATTGGTCTCTTGATTGCTAGATAGGGAGTTTTGATTGCTTTTTTTATTTAAAAAAATTAGATACATTTTGTTTATAATGTGAAAATTGTGTAAAAGAGGACATTTTTATACCACGAAAAAGATATAGAATAGTGGAGTGGTAACGTGTTCGCCTAGTATTCTCATGGTAGCAGATCGATCCCAACCTGGGACCGTGAGTTTAAATTGTTTACTGGAAGGATAATGATGTGGTTGGCCACCAAAGCGGGGCAGTTGGGCTTGCCTGGCTTACGTTCTGGTAAGCATCTATTCTGATGAAACTGGAACTGATATCAGACACCTTTACCTTTTCCTTTATTTGTAATTTTTTAAGGTAAAAAGACATTACGAAAACATAATGTACAATAGATTTATATTTATATGGAAGGTGAAAATGTTACAATTTAGGTAAATCATATTAATAAAAAGAATGTTAATTAATGAATTTATGGATAGAAAAAATAATTACTAATTTTCTAACAAAATAAGATATTATCTTGAGATCATGAAAGCCTTTTTTTGTACGAAAAACAAAAATTTTACTGTTGGCATTTCATCATTACAAGCAAGGTAATACTTCACTATAGTTGCTGCACAGATTCCGGGCAAAATAAGCCCCACCCCCTGATGACGTCATAGCCATTCATGTTGTCTACCTCGTTAACAGCGGTCACAGCACATCCTCTTAAGGTGATTATAAGTTAGTATTATTTGAAATATGTAAGAGGATGTATTGTGACCGCTGATGACGTGGGAGACAACGTGATTGGCTATGACGTCATCAGAGGGCGGGGCTTATTTCGCGAGGGATCTTTGCAGTGGCTATAACTAATCTCTAAATTAAGATCAGACTCTAATTGGTTAAGATGATTAATAACGGGAAAATGGTATCCGGATATGTGTAAAGGTTTTAAAGGTTGCTCATGAATGGCAGAGGCAAAGGACAGGGGCAATGCCCTAGTAACTGACAATATCTCCATATGATCAACGTCCAAGGTCCTCTCCACCCAAGCTAGGATCAGGAAAGGCCAGGAATGGCTGCTGATAACTCTGTAAGGTAGTCTAATAGGTTTCTCAAACCTCAACCCTATTACTACCTCACAAGGAGGATGAGGTTGCAGACGCTACCAGAAACTATCGATGGTCTCGAACGCCGGTCCAGCAGATTGCCAGGAAGGGCCGTTCTCAATAGGATCTTCTTGGACACTTAATATTTCAAGTTGATAATTACAAGAAATAATTTTCCAACAGATTTGTGATTTGTTCTAGATTTTCTTTGTTTACGTTTTGTCATTTCAATACTTTTGAAAACTTAAATGCTTAACTGTTAACAAGTAAATAACGAAATAAATGGTGTCCTTTGGCAAGTTACCAAACTAAACGTCTACTTTAGATGACCTTACTAAAACTTGTACTAATCTAAAATAAATGACATAAACAGATAAGATAAAGAGCTTAGATGGAAAAAATAATGTGGCTCTGTTTAATAGATTAGAAAAAATGTAAGTCACTCCAGTGAAAAATAAAAATTGTAACCTCACTCTACAAAAAAAGTCTATATTTGTTGGTCATTATTACACTGTAATTACTGTTTGATTTTACTTGATAGAAAATTTCCATTCTCATCACATGTTTTTCATAACTCCAAAATCAAAAAGAAAAATATCAACATGAAATTTCATGAAAAGTCGTGAACAAGAATATTATACCTTATTTTGAAATTGGGGCCCTTACATTATCACTATCTTTAATCTTCAACAAACATCTCTCTCTCTCTCTCTCTCTCTCTCTCTCTCTCTCTCTCTCTCTCTCTCTCTCTCTCTCTCTCTCAGACGCTTGTCAATGTTGCAAAATTTTTTAAGAAGGTAAGAAGATTCTAAGGGATTTTACCGATGCAAAAACAAAAACAGTATGGTGATATTGTTGGAACATCTCGCATATTGACTTCGCACTCTTATAAGTCTTTGTAAAACCGCAATAAAAGCTCACATTTCAACAAAACATAACCAGCACGGTACAAGGGGTTACCTCAGCAATGGAATTGTGTACTGCAAGGATTTTGAAGATTTGCAATATACCGTCAGTGAAGAGTCTTGAGAGAACAATTAACTCGGATTGCAATATTTTTCAGCAAAAGAATAAAAAGGATTCTAAACATAAAAAAAGCCTTTTTTATAGTTTGTTATTTCTTTCGATGAAAAAAAAACCCACATTAAATTTCTTCAGAAGAATTCTTAATAAAATATACCATTACGTTCAAGATGGTTATATTTTTCGTTAACACAATCTGTTTGTTTATTTGTCTGCTACCTTGGTTTGCAGGATTTTGTCAAATATTTTTTATGAA
>NC_090756.1:42645385-42655385 GCF_036898095.1 Palaemon carinicauda | reverse complement strand
CTTGAAAATAGGATTTTTGTTAAAGAAATTCAGACTTATCCCCAAAATTCTGTAGATTACCTAATTGTTTTCTTGGAAGTAGGGAACAAGGAAATAAATAAACCGCAAGGGAAATAAGTAACAATTAAAATAAAATATTTTAAGAATGGTAACAACATTCAATTTGATCATCATATATAAACAATGAAAAGGTACTAATGCCAGCCTGTTCTACATAAAAGTTTATATAAAATATAAAAATATCCCCCCCCCCCAAAAAAAAAACCAATATAATTTGGTTATATTGATCTATTCATAAAAATAAGTCGGCTGTTCATTAGAATATGTGTCATTATTGGAATGTTGATGTTTGCAGAGAAAAATTACTTAACTGACAAATTCTATTTCTCTGAACAGCGGCTATGACCCTGTAGCTACGAAAATAAGGAGGCCATAAGGATATTTTTACCCCTCATGAGGCCATTAAGTGATTATCCCATATAATTATTTTTATTGTTGTATGTGGGAGAAACAACCATGGCTGGTATAAAGGAGAAAAAGTCAGTCAATGGGCAATAATTGTCATTTTATCATTCTCTTTTATATCTCTCTTCATGGTGTCTATCTGGAAGTATGTTTTATTAAATATAATAAGAATTAGGAAATCAAAGTAAGTTTTATGAGTTCCTGAGATGCTAAATTAGAAGTTGCACCATTGTGATTAAAGCCTGATTTGATTATGGCCAGGGTGTGTAAGGTATATGTGGATATGGGAATGGCTCTTGGTGACTAGGAGAGTGGATATTTTTAAGATACAGATAACTAAAAATGAATAAGTAGCCCATTAAATACTGAATAAAAGGCCCATAGAAATATATAAATAGATTCTAATTTAAATAACAAATTCTTAGATAATCACAAACTAACTCGTATCGTGCAATAACAGGTAAAAGTTAGATAAAAATCAATAGAAAAAAAATATCAAGAAGAATTCAAAATGTCAGGAGAAAAATCAAATTGATATTTTCATTTTAATCATAATTGTTGATGCCTAAGAAATTACTTTTGCTCTTCCAAGAAAGAAATGAAAATAAAACTATAGCCTTCCAGAGCGTTACTTTAATTGGATTCTCATATGAAATCTTTTCATTTTTGGGTCATCACCGCACACAGCTGTTTTCCAATTTCAGTAGGGAAAAAAAGTAATATACTAGATACTAGATTATAAACTCTCTCTCTCTCTCTCTCTCTCTCTCTCTCTCTCTCTCTCTCTCTCTCTCTCTCTCTCTCTCTCTCTCTCTCAAGTTAGATTCTTCTTGACATGAATAATGAAAATAATAAATTGAGCATCGTTGTCCCGTTGTGAACGTGAGCTGATAAGATTATATAAGTCCTATTTAGACTTTAATTAAGAACCGAGGATTATCCTTTGCTATTTTTATTATCTCGATGGAGGAGTAATAAATAACTTCCTCATTTCAATAGATGACATGTCTCCAATTTCAATAGGGAAAACAAGTAATATACTAGATACTAGATTATAAACTCTCTCTCTCTCTCTCTCTCTCTCTCTCTCTCTCTCTCTCTCTCTCTCTCTCTCTCTCTCTCTTAAGTTAGATTCTTCTTGACATGAATAATGAAAATAATAAATTGAGCATCGATGTCCCGTTCTGAACGTGAGCTGATGATATTATATAAGTCCTATTTAGACTTTAATTAAGAACCGAGGCTTATCCTTTGCTATTTTTATTATCTCGATGGAGGAGTAATAAATAACTTCCTCATTTCAATAGATGACATTCATCCTCTTATTTTATCACCTTTCCTTTATCATCATCATCATCATCATCATTATTATTATTATTATTATTATTGTTGTTGTTGTTGTTGTTGTTGTTGTTGTTATTATTATCATTATTTTTTTCATTGTAAATTACAGCTGCCTGCGTGGCATTTATTTTATAGTTGAGCTTTTCAATTGATGTAATTTTCCTTTTCTCAATAGTACTGTCTGCTGCCAGTGGCTGTGCTATGTTGGGCATTGGTAGGTAGGGGATCAAAATATACAGATAGATTCTAAGAATATACTGAAAATTTAGTAGAAGTAAACTTAACAAATAATACTTAAGAGTCTGCTGCAACACATTTCGAGAGGGTGCTGTGTGTTTCTTCTCATCTTCAAGCTAGAGGTGGTCGGTTGGTCTTGTATTGTAGCCCTTATTGCCTGTTGGCATGGACCTTTCCCTTGTTCAGCTCGTAAGTAACCAGACACGATGTAAGTGGGATTGGATCTATTTATACGGGTTAGGGCAGAATTAATACAGGCGCTGTTCGTTGATTGGTCCCTGTGAGTGGAGGTGGTACCGAGTCTGGAATGGAGCAGCTCTCTCATTGGATGAGGCTCTCTTCGGGCGAGGATCCATCACAGCGATGCCGTTGCTACACTCATGATTGTCAGAGTTAGCCTTGGTCTGAGTAATACTGGGCTGGTCTCCCAGCTTTGCACGCTGCTCGAACTAGATGCTCCCTGAGCTACAAACTGTTTTGCCGCTCAGCTCCCAGGTCCAGTGAGTCCCAAGCTGCTTCCTGAATGGCTGAAGTGCTCACTGGTAGTTTCAGTCTCAGGCAGGCTATTGGTTCGCTGATCGTCCTCATGCTCATCGACGTTTGTGAGGGGTCGGTAGGCGTTCTTACGGCAGGAGGGGAGGAGGAACATTTCTTGGTTAGTATTGAGGTTAGGCTTTTCTGCTGGATGAGCAGGGCCTCCATGATCCTTAGTCTTTTACAGGCCGGGGCATTACCAATGATCATGATATTGCCAGTGATGTCCTCTTGTTTGATGCTTTTGTTGTGCGCCAGGTGTTGGTGTATCCTAATAGTACCCTGCTGAGCCTGGTATGGCAAATGTTTAGAAAATTTAATTGTTATCATTCCAATATAACAGCTGGGGCATCCACGGACTTGGCATTGGTAGAAATAAACGACATTGGACATCTTCAGAAAGTCCTTCACTGAAGGGGCCTGGTTGTTCTTCATAACGAGGGATCTGGTCCTCGTTGTTTAATATTATCTGATCAAGTTTATCCTGATAATCTCCCTAATAGCATTCTTGTCTTCCTGGCATGGCTTGTGTATGAAGCCATTGTAGCACAGGTTGACATTGGAAGTGCTGCTCTTGCTTTGGGGATCTGTCTCGTACCCATTACTCATTGCATGTTTGACCTCTCAGTTGACCTTGCTTTTGGAGTAGCCGTTGTACTGGCGGCATGCAATACTTTTAAGGAGAGGGAAATTAGGGCAATGGAAAAGCTCAACTACAAAACGCAACGCCACTGAAGCAGCTTTAATCTTCAATGCAACCTGGTTGAAAAGAGGTATACTTCCGAGATATTATTATTATTATTATTATTATTATTATTATTATTATTATTATTATAATTAGGGTCAATGTTAATATTATTATTATTTTTATTATTACTATTATTATTATTATCATTATTAAAGATAATTGCTTCCTCAGTTGCATTGATCTTATACTGTGTCCTCTTAATTGCTCTTATTATCTTCTTTTCAGGATTACTGTATACAGCCAGTAATTGGGCAAAATTCATCCTTCATGATGGGTAGTCAAACTCGGTCATAATTGGCGAATCGAGTTTTTAATGTAAAGTTTACAAGTTAGGTAAAATTTACAAGTCTGGCAAAAGAATACTGTTAACAAGCTACGCATTACGGGAGTGCTGTCTCTCTTCCTCAGTCTTGAGTGGTGGAAATGATGATAGCTACGTCCTTTTTTATGGCAATTCGAACTTAGGCAGAGAGGCAGTGATTTTACATTGGCTGCCTCGGGTTTCGCGGGTGGAGTGAATAGTGAGATTGATAGAATGGCGGGTCTTCATTGTCTAAGCCGCTCCCCAAGAGTGCCTTCCCACTCACTCATGTGTCCTCCAGAAGCTGGGCTCTGATTGGTGGGAGCTCTCGCCGAGAGGGTATCTAGACTAAGCAGGCTGTTCAGTTGTTGATCAAAGCTATCTTGGTCGGTAGTGTTTTGATCGGTAGAGTTAGTTGCCGGTTTTTCTCTCTGTTCAAGTAGAGCTTCAATTATTCAGTCTTTTGCTATCCGGAGCACGGCCGATTATCTTAGTGTTCTTAATTATTTCCTCACGTTTAATGTTGTTGTTATGGACTTGAAAGCCATGAGATCTTACGGTGCCTTGTTGAATGTGACAAACCAGTCTCTAGGACAAACGCATGGTGATCATTCCTATGTAACGTCCAGAGCATCCTGGAACAGGGCATAATTAGGAATAGACCACAATGGTCTGTCTAAGGATGTCCTTAGTCAGTGGAACTGCATTGTTCCTCATGATGGTGGTGTGATAGTAAATAATCAGCTTAACCTCTGTGTCTTCATCCACAGGGGAGACGTGGTTGTCTATTATGTCACTCACGGCTTTTCCATCTTTTTGACAATCAGGATGCATAAACCCTTTATTGTAGTGTTCTCAGCAACTGGACAGCCTTTTTAGTCTTGATACCCTCTCTGTAAGCGCTCCCATCAATCCGAGTCCAGCTGCTGGAGGACAAGAGTGAGTGAGAAGGCAGTCTAACTGAACTACAGCTGCTCTCGGCGAGTGGCTTAGCAGATGAGGACCCACCATTCTATCAATCTCACAATTCACTCCGTCCATGAAGCCCGAGGCAGCTAATGTAAATTGGCCAACTCTTAGCCTAACCCCGAATTGCAATATATAAGGAACGGAGGAACGGAGACAGCTCTCCCAAAACGCCAGCTTGTTAACTGTATTCTTTTGCCCGACTTGTAAATTTTACCTAACTTGTAAACTTTACAATAAAACCTTGATTAACCAATTATTCTTGAATTTGACTACCCACCATGAAGGATTACTTTTGCCCAATTATTGACTGTATGCAATAATCCTGAAAAGAAGATAAAAAGAGCCATTGAGAGGACAGAGTATAAGATCAATGCAACTGAAGCAGCGATTATTTTTAACAAAAGTTGCCTGAAAGAGGGTCTTCTACCCAAATATTATTATTATTATTATTATTATTATATTATTATTATTATTATTATTATTATTATTATTATTATTATTATTATTATTGTTGTTGTTGCTGTTTGTGTTGTTATTATTACTGATATCGTTATTATTATTATTCATTGGTGTAGGGAATATAAGAACATATCAAGGATCTGGGGAATGAAGTAATGTAACGGAAGAGAGAAGAAAACAAAATAAAATCAGGAGGTTGTGATGATCTATTGGAAACGTCCCTACCTGGTGTTCTGCTGGACGGAAGATCATGTCAAGCTCACATTCTATTGTTTCTTGTAGTGTCTGCATCCTCACCGTCATTGTGAGCTAAGGTTGTGGGGTTTTGGTGGGAACGTAATAGTCTACCTTTTGAGTTATCAAAAGCCATTTTCTGGTCTTCCCTGGTCCTAGTTTGGGTGGAGAGGTGGCTTGGACGCTATAATGAGCTACTACAAAAGCTTTGCAGGAAATGTTTTTTGAATCATAATTATATTCACTGGTTGAAAGGAGACAGATTAAAGGTGTTGAACAATCTATGACAACAGAATGTAGGATTTTTTATTCCTTCCGCTTAGAAAATATGGAACATATTTCAATTGTAATCTCCCCTTAGTCTGGTTTTTACACAAACACACACACACACACACACACACACACATATATATATATATATATATATATATATATATATATATATATATATATATATATATATATATATATATATATATATATATATATATATAGGGTGGGAGAAGGTTGCATGTGTGTCTGTGTGCATCTCTATCTAAATATTTAGCTGTCATTGCTGACCGATCTAGTTCATTAATAATTTATTCATTTTTTACAGTGAAAATAATAAGATTGTTCTTCACATGGAAACTGAATCGAAGTAAGCCGCTCTCTCTCTCTCTCCCTCTCTCTCTCTCTCTCTCTCTCTCTCTCTCTCTCTCTCTCTCTCTCTCTCTCTCTCTCTCTCTCTCACACACACACACAAATAGAGTGTCTGAATTTCTTCCTCATCATTAGCAATGGGAAAGCATTAGGAGCAGTCCTACACATCTCCTGTGTCAACGATTTTAGTCTTTAGCAAAATCAAAGGATTCGTTTGATATCTAAAAAAAGGTGAATTTCTATTAACATATTTCCTAAAGAGAATTTAGATTTTCACTAGCCAGTCCTCCTTACCTTTCTAAAAACGTCTAGATATAAGAGCAAATTAATAAAATTTTCATTTACCAATAAGATATTCAGGAATATTTTATGCATTTAATCATGGAAAACACTTTTGGGATATCTTGGCAAGTTGGTATACTTACATTACGTTAAATTAATTCAAAATTGCTGAAGATAGCTGCTATTAAAATTGATGATATACATATGCGTTTTGAGAATCTAGTACAAAGTGAATGTTCCTATTTATCATATAATGAAGCTTTCTCATTATCTTTAGCGAAAATATTTCTGATTGAAATTTTTTTTTTCAGATGTGATTTTCGTAATAACGGGGGGAAATATAATCTCTACCCAACTAACGACCAAAGCCTTTTCATGAATCGTATTTGAAAATATTTAAAAAAAAAAAAAATATTCAGTTAAGAATAGTAGTTTGATTATTATTATTATTATTATTATTATTAGTAGTAGTAGTAGTAGTAGTAGTAGTAGTAGTAGTAGTAGTAGTAGTAGTACTATCATCATCATCATCATCATCATCATTATTATTATTATTATTATTATTATTATTATTATTATTATTATTTTTATTATTATATCAGCTAAGCTACAATCCTAATTGGAAAAGCAGGATACTATAAGCCCAAGGGCTCCAAACTATTTAAAAATATCTTTCTTAAGAGCAAGTAACAACATTAAAATAGACCTTTCTTATAAAAACTATAAAAACTATAACACCTTGTATTTCATTTCAGAATTTTTCTTTTACTTTTCAAGAATTTTCTCTTCCAACCTTTATTGAGAAACTTGCTTGTTCTCTCTAAGGTAGAAAGAGCAACTTTCTTCTTCAATAAACTTTTTTCTCTGTAGGTAAGGGATAAAAATATGGGAACTTTGAGTCTTTTATTGGACATAATCATCTGTGTCCTTTTCTTGCACCACTTGGAAGAGTTAAGCTTATCTGGGATTTCTTTCGTATCTATCTATCGAAATCCATTCTTTTCAGAGATAGGAGAAAGAGGAAAAGAAAGTCTGAGAACTAATAAATATTTTGTCCATCTTCAATTTTCGTATAGTAAAATATGAGATAGACGTTCAGATCACTTTAATGACGAATTGGCATATCAATTCTGATCTGATTATCTGAAAGGGGATCCACTTAACTATTTTCAAATTCAATACCTCCTAGAAAGTCCCCTTACATAGAACTCTTAATTTTTCTATATGGGAATGTAATAGAGCGTCTTTCTTCAATCAAGATTATTGATGATCAAGTTATTATTGGAGCCTATGAGCATCCAATACCTTCATATTTTTTTTTTCAGTGTGGTCAGTGCCAGCTCTTTCAGAGTCGAGCTAAACTTATTGAGCTGATAAAACTCCTCCATTTTGATAATAATAAAAAAATTTTGAGCCCCTTCATGCTTCAAAGACAGACTAAGTAGACTCTATCTTTTATTAATTTAGAACTATAGACACCGCGGAGATTCCTTGCGAAGTAAGCCCCACCCATCTGATGACTTAGCCAAAAATGTTGTCTCCGGCGTTAACAGCGGGCACAACCCATGCTCTCATGGGGATGTTGTGACCGCTGCTAACGTAGGAGACAACGTCATTGGCTATGACATCATCAGGGGATGGGGCTTATTTCACCCGGAATCTTTGCGGCTACTATAAGCTGGCTGAATAATTTCAGTGAGAAAACATACCTTGATGTCTTTTAGCAATTTATTATATAACATAATTTAGTTAAGGAGTTATTTACAATCTCTCTCTCTCTCTCTCTCTCTCTCTCTCTCTCTCTCTCTCTCTCTCTCTCTCTCTCTCTCTCTCTCTCTCTCTCTCTATATATATATATATATATATATATATATATATATATATATATATATATATATATATATACAAATCAATATGGTATTGGAATATTGTTATGGTCAAAATAATCAATCATTCCAATTATCAAAATTCTTCTAGATACTTCTCCTCTGACATTTTCTAAGTAATTACATATTTATAAACTTCGTCAGCTGCAATAAAAGATTTGTTAGTGATTTAGTTACATAAAGATTTCTTTTAATAAACTATTGGGATGTGTTGCATACATCACAGAATTAGTTCTATTGGGTTTTAATGAATCACTTATCTATATTGATCAGAATACAAAAGTACATAATGTCAATTTATGAATAAATAAAAGGGTTATCAATATTTTACGGTTACTAAAAGTCAGAGTTTCTTTGATAATTTTGGAAGCTTTATAAGAGTAATAAGGAGCAATTACTCACAGAGAAACCAGAATTATTAATTACTACTCAGATTAAAAGCGTTTTACAACTTTCAAAGGTACAAAAGATTTTTGACGTTTTTTTCATATTTTTTCGTTCCTCCAGTAAAGAATTTGTGACAATTTTTCATTTCCATTGAGTAAATTCACTCCAATCCTTACAGGTGTCTCCATTTTTTAGTGTATTATTCTCTAATTTTTTAAACGTTTTATAAGTTTAGATGCTGTCTAAGCAAAGAACTGGCAGTTATTTCAGTCTTCTGGAAGCGTTTTCGACTCGGACTAAAAATATATGAAACTTTGACATCTCAATATCCTCTTTAATTCTAATATTTGCAGTGATGTTTTTAGCAGGTTTAGATTTTCTTGACATATTCCAATAAAAACCTTCCCATCAAAATATAGAGATAAGTTGTCATATCCTGGTGGGAGTAAGTCCAATAAAAACCTTCCCATCAAGATATAGAGATAAGTTGTCATATCCTGGTGGGAGTAAGTCCAATAAAAACCTTCCCATGAAAATATAGAAATAAGTTGTCATATCCTGGTGGGAGTAAGTCCAATAAAAACCTTCCCGTCAAAATATAGAGATAAGTTGTCATATCCTTGTGGGAGTAAGTAGCCCCCAAGAAATACACTTGAAAACCAAACTCCTCCACAACTTTCCGAGCTGTCTTCTCAATTGTAGATATCACTATGGAATTTGGCAGGAACACAGAAACTATGTTTTACATCAATTCCTGAAATTTTCATTTGGACTACGCAATCAATTGTAGTTTGTTAGTAAGGTCTTAGAAATATCAAAATACGTGTACAGTATACAGCTATGGTAAGTTTCATGAGAATAATGCAAAAACTGTAGTTGTTCAGTGTCTACCTCCACTTGCTAATGGTAGAAAATGCTCTTTAACTATGGCAAGCAGCTCTTCTAGGAGGACACTCCTAAATCAAACCATTGTCTTCTAGTCTTGGGTGGTGCCATAGCCTCTGTACATTGGTCTTCCTCTGTCTTGGGTTAGAGTTCTCTTATTTGTAGGTACACTGTTCCATGTTTCCTTTATTCTCTTTACTCACTGGGATATTTTTTCCGGTTGGATCCCTTGTGCCTATAGCATCCTGTTTTTCCAACTAAGGCTTTTTTTCAAAAGCTTCCAGTAATTTGAAAAACTTTTACAAGTGAAACTCGAGTAACTGAAAAGAAAATTTTATTAGTTGCCAATTATAACTAATCTTAAACAAATCAAAGCACCAAGAAAGAGGTATCCCTATTTAATTAAGTGTCTAAAGATGGAATTAAATCCTTTCAGGATTAATTCATTATGCAGCACACGTTCATATTGACAAATTAGTCTTCTCTTTATCATGTCCCCCAGCTATACCTGCCGGTTGGAACTTTACTAAAACTTATATCATTAAGTCTAAGAGACATCAAACATGAATTAAAGATTCTGCTCACAGAGAGAGAGAGAGAGAGAGAGAGAGAGAGAGAGAGAGAGAG
>NC_090756.1:42627885-42632885 GCF_036898095.1 Palaemon carinicauda | reverse complement strand
TGCGTAAAAGGAAGTCTCTCTCTCTCTCTCTCTCTCTCTCTCTCTCTCTCTCTCTCTCTCTCTCTCTCTCTCTCTCTCAGTAAAACCATTCTATCGTCGACTGTCTTTTCTTCCTTAATGTACTGGTCCTAACGGTCCGGGATAATCCTTGTTAATCCTGGATAATCCTTAGTATTACCGGGTTCGGTATGACCTTAGCATAAGAGATCTCCAACTCTATACTTCTTACTTTAGGAGCAACCAATTGCATCGCATAAAATAAGAATAAAAGCGGAACATGTGATGGGGAATTCAAAATTACATTTTATGGAAAACATCTTGGGTGAAAATTGGTGAATTGTATTACTAATGATTCAAATGAAATACACTCGCCACTTTTATTCAAATGACTCAGTAGGCTTTGCGACAGTATTTTTGTTAGGAATACAAAACTCACATCTAACAGATTTTTCTACAAAACAGAGAGTATAGTCTTCCCTTCTGATGTCTATTTTCTTTATTTTTTTCCCCTCCATTGCTCTACTAGGCATTTCCCACAATCTAACAAACATGGGGGACCACGAGTGAGAAATTGAAATCTGGGATAAGGAAATAAAAAAGGTATTTTTATAAGTTATAAACACCTAATTCACTTATGGATCATCTAAAAGTTTCATGTTAATTAAAACTGGCACTTTAAAATGAAAGAGAAACATTTGAGATGGAAATGAAAAAGTGAAGACGCAAATCACACTGGCTACCGGTAAAAGCGAGAATTGAATACAAGCTATTACTAACGTCTAAGATACTGAACCAAATTGAACCAAAATATCTAAAAGAATGCCTGAATAAACTAGAACTAGAAACAAATGTTAACACAAGACACATGAGTGACAAACATAGGTTATCTGAACCAAGAATAAATAGTAAATTTGGTGAAAGGGCTTTTAGCTACTGTGCGCCTAGACATTATAATAAACTGCCAACTGAAATGAAGGACCTAAAGGGAGCAATTGAATTTAATAAGAAACTAAAGACATTACTTTTCACAAGATCATATGATGTGGAAGATGCTACAATCAACGAATTGTATAAGTTATAATGAAAATGTTTCGTTAGATGATTAATATGGACCCGCCTGAGAAGTAGTTCACTCGACTTCAGTGGAGGGTTGGATTTAAACCCAAAACAAGTAAATTAAGTAAATGTAACGTAACATGAGTCCTCTCTCCTTAAGGGAGACGTAGCGTCAGGTGACTTTACCTGTGTGCAGCCCATAATCCTTGGACGTAAACGTTAGGTGACTTTTGTGCAGCTCATAATCCTTGGCCATTAAATGTGGTAATGATATTTACAGTGAGGCATCGTTTGCTAATCTAACCGGGGGGGGGGGGGGGGGGGGCGACCTCCTTATCTTAGATTTGAAAGGGATTTGATCCTATTAGGCTTTCCCTTCATCTCTGAGGACACTTACAGCCTATCGTATAGTATTCTGTTCTTGCATGGGAGGGATTTTGGGAAGGGGGTGAGGGTGTTGGAAGAGCAAAGGCTGTCCTGATTGATGGATATCTAATGCTTGTAGAAATGCTGTTTCTTTGAAACCCGTTTCTTATCTGTTATATTATTGAGGCGTTGAATATATGCATTTGTGTCAGGTTCTTTAATTTTAGGTTTTCGTTATTTCCATATTGGTGACCCTTTTAGAAAATTTGTAAAAGTTTTTTTTTTAATATTTGATGTAAAAATAGATTTTTTATTATGATTTATCAATAGGACAAGCCCAATATTGTTTAGTTATATATAATTAACCTACTAAGCAACTGAATTACTTTGTAACTTTCTGGAAAGGAAAAAGTACCAATTACGAACTACAAGATGAAATCTATACGATTGTGTTAATTCACTCGCGCAAGATCTCACATTATTCTGCCATTTTTTCTTTGCTTAATTACCACTTTTTCTTTTACAAGTATCAAAATTTCTAGAGTTATAAATAAGAGCAAATACACTTGTTTATCATTTTAAGCATATCATTTTCCCAGTCACTGTTGTACTTTTTCTTTCAATATAAATGTTTTTCTTATGTTTTCTTCACTTAGACCCCTAACTAATTCTGTTTACACTTCCCTCTTTTGAATATTATTATTTTGAAATTATTTTCTAGGTGTATTGTCTAATTCTAAACCAGAGTAACATAAGTTTCCTTCCATACTTTATCCCTTTTTTCATTATTTCCTAACTTCAGTATATCACACTCTTTCTATTTTCGGTTATTTCTTTCAGTCATCTGACTTGAAACTCGGTTGCCAAGATGAAGTTATTTATTACAGAAAGACTAACTTCATCTTGACTTAGTTCTCTTCAGTTTCTCATCTTATTGGTGTCTTTAGTTAGTTCTGGAAAACAAGTATGGTTTCAGATTTCTTTTTCAGACTTTCCTTTGGAAATAGTTCCATTAAAACTGTCTATAATACTTTTTATTCGATCTCATTTCAGTTTTATTATGGTTTTACCAACGTTTGATGATTATTTATCATCCAGTCAATTTTAGTAGCTGGCAAGTACACAATGTATTACTTAATTGAAAAGGGTCTTTGGCTGATATTAACTCATCTGAACCACATCAGGTCAGACATTTCTTTAATTAATATATCCTTCTCCCTTTTGTTTCCTATTCATATCTATAATGAAGAGGGTCAGTTTTAATTACTTCAAACTTAATACAGATACCTGTTGCTTATGCAATATATATATAGTATATATATATATATATATATATATATATTATATATAATTATATATATATATATATATATATATATATACATATATATATATATATATATATATATATATACATATATATATATATATATATATATATATATGTATATATATATATATATATATATATATATATATATATATATATATATATTATATATATATATATATATATATATATATATATATATATATTTATATATATGAATATATATATAAGTTTGCTGAATGTTGAGGATAATAGGGAGGCAGATATAATTGCTGTTCCAGGTGTTGAGGTGCCAGTGATGGGAGATGAGAATGAGAGAGAGATTACAATAGATGAAGTGAGGAGAGCACTAGATAAAACGAGAGTAGGAAAAGCATCTGGTATGGATGGTGTGAAAGCTGAGATGTTGAAGGAAGGGGGTGTGACTGTACTTGAATGGTTGGTGAGATTGTTTAATATGTGTTTTGTGTTGTCAATGGTACCAGTAGATTGGGTTTGTGCATGTATTGTACCACTATATAAGAGTAAGGGAGATGTGCATGAGTGTTGTAATTCAAGAGGTATTAGTTTGTTGAGTGTAGTTGGAAAAGTGTATGGTAGAGTATTGATTAATAGGATTAAGGATAAAACAGAGAATACAATCTTGGAAGTACAGGGTGGTTTTAGAAGAGGTAGGGGTTGTATGAATCAGATTTTTACAGTTAGGCAGATATGCGAGAAATATTTAGCAAAAGGTAAGGAGGTGTATGTTGCGTTTATGGATCTGGAGAAAGCATATGATAGAGTTGATAGGGAAGCAATGTGGAATGTGATGAGGTTATATGGAGTTTGTGGAAGGTTGTTGCAAGCAGTGAAAAGTTTCTACAAAGGTAGTAAAGCATGTGTTAGAATAGGAAATGAAGTGAGTGATTGGTTTCCGGTGAGAGTGGGGCTGAGACAGGGATGTGTGATGTCGCCGTGGTTGTTTAACTTGTATGTTGATGGAGTGGTGAGAGAGGTGAATGCTCGAATGCTTGGACGAGGATTAAAACTGGTAGGCGAGAATGACCATGAATGGGAGGTAAATCAGTTGTTGTTTGCGGATGATACTGTACTGGTAGCAGACACAGAAGAGAAGCTTGACCGACTAGTTACAGAATTTGGAAAGGTGTGTGAGAGAAGGAAGTTGAGAGTTAATGTGGGTAAGAGTAAGGTTATGAGATGTACGAGAAGGGAAGGTGGTGCAAGGTTGAATGTCATGTTGAATGGAGAGTTACTTGAGGAGGTGGATCAGTTTAAGTACTTGGGGTCTGTTGTTGCAGAAAATGGTGGAGTGGAAGCAGATGCACGTCAGAGAGTGAATGAAGGTTGCAAAGTGTTTGGGGCAGTTAAGGGAGTAGTAAATAATAGAGGGTTGGGCATGAATGTAAAGAGAGTTCTATATGAGAAAGTGATTGTACCAACTGTGATGTATGGATCGGAGTTGTGGGGAATGAAAGTAATGGAGAGACAGAAATTGAACGTGTTTGAGATGAAGTGTCTAAGGAGTATGGCTGGTGTATCTCGAGTAGATAGGGTGAGGAAGGAAGTGGTGAGGGAGAGAACGGGTGTAAGAAATGAGTTAGCGGCTAGAGTGGATATGAATGTGTTGAGGTGGTTTGGCCATGTTGAGAGTATGGAAATGGTTGTCTGCTAAAGAAGGTGATGAATGCAAGAGTTGATGGGAGAAGTACAAGAGGAAGGCCAAGGTTTGGGTGGATGGATGGTGTGAAGAAAGCTCTGGGTGATAGGAGGATAGATGTGAGAGAGGCAAGAGAGCGTGCTAGAAATAGGAGTGAATGGCGAGCAATTGTGACGCAGTTCCAGTAGGCCCTGCTGCTTTCTCCGGTGCCTTAGAGTACCGCGGAGGTAGCAGGAGTAGGGGAGTCAGCATTATGAAGCTTCATATGTGGTGGATAATGTGGGAGGTTGGGCTGTGGCACCCTAGCAGTACCAGCTGAACTCGGTTGAGTCCCTGATTAGGCTGAAGGAACGTAGAGAGTAGAGGTCCCCTTTTTGTTTTGTTTCATTGTTGGTGTCGGCTACCCCCCAAAATTGGGGGAAGTACCTTGGTATATGGATGGATGGATATATATATATATATATATATATATATATATATATATATATATATATATATATATATATATATATATATATATATATATATATATATATATATATAGGCCTATATGTATATATATATATATATATATATATATATATATAT
>NC_090756.1:42609422-42622385 GCF_036898095.1 Palaemon carinicauda | reverse complement strand
CCCTCTCTCTCTCTCCATAGTTGTCAAGCTCTTCCCGTTTTCTATGCGCTCCATCCACAGGTCTACTTGAACCTAATTTCTTTCGTTGCCGTTCCTTCTGCTTTGCGTCGAGTTATTACATCTGTTCTTCGACGTAGAGTCACTGAGCCCATGTGTGGGCTCTGGCCGTGTTCCGCACCATACACTCCTACGTTTTGCTGGCATCCGTAACGAGCGGTTCTTCACCCTCGTTACACACATGATTCCACATCTATTCCAAGACGGGAATAACATTCCGACTTCCATGATCGGGAGCGGGGGTGAGGGGTGCTGCCCCGCCCCTCCTCCTCCTTCTGCACTCCCTGGGAAGACGAACTACCCTCGCTGGTAGGTGGGCATCCCCTACTGCTCACTGGGGGAGCGTCTAGCTCCCCTCCCCAACACTCTGGGGCAAAGATGGCAGGCTCACTCCTTGGCACACCCGTCCCCAGTCCTTGCGGTCTGATGGATGTCCCGAGGGACCATTGGTCCCCTTCCCGCGTTGTCTTCCCCTTCCTGCTTCGTCTTCCCCTCCCTCTCGTTGGTACAGGGGAAACATGATTTCTTCTGCCTACGCCGTTTTCCTTTTAAACAACTTTCAGATGGTGGTTTGTGGCCTGACATCCATAACACTACCGCTGTTCATCGTAGGGCCATAAAGGCCGTAGGTGGCCATCTGTTAGTACCACCCCTCAGTTCCAACAACCGCCAGTCGCCACATCCTACCTCTCAGGCCTCTGCCTCTTCGAGGTTCTTCTACAAGCACCCCATCCTGGGAAGGTTGTCGATGTCAGTTTGGTGCCGGGCTGCCTCTTGGTTGTGTATCTGCTATCATGTGCATTGAGAAACGTTCACCGAGTACCGGGCATACACGAGCTTACACAGTCATTTCACCCCTCTCTCTCTCCGTCACTGCCACTCGACGACGAACTTCTCGTGTTAACCATTGTCACTAGTCTCTTCTGTTTCCACTTTTTCAAAAATCTCACGTCGGCTAAAATCACTTGGCACAGACGTTAATCGTTAATTACCCCACAACACCTGACACCATTTAATATGACCCGATTTAGGTCGTATTAAGGGGGGTTCAACTTCACGTCTTGGGGAAACAAAGATAGAGACAATCCATGGCTAACACTATTATGAGAGAGGGTAGGATCATGCACAAATGATAGTCGAATTGTTAATTTTCCACAGCTGCTATATTCTATTTAAGCTACAAGGGCGGCCCTTAATTATCATTACGTTACTTTACTAAGAAAAAGTCCTCAGAGAAATGGTACTTGTTGGCACTCATACTGGCACCCGTGACCCGGACGATAGGTCTATACACTCAAGCCTCCCAACTCTAACTGACAAAAAACTATGGGGCAGTTCAAGCACCCACCTTGGCCTTTCTATGCCCTGATTGATGATTGGCTGTTTTGACCCGAAAGTCTTATAAGAACCAATAGAGAGAGATTTTGGGGACGCTAACTTTTAACGAACATTTTCGAGTGCCAAGCCAAGCCGATAACGACATTCTCAAAGTGGCACCCAGCCACATTATAACCGTCTTTCCTTTAACAAAGAAGACAGATCTGTTGACATTCACTTATTCCACAAAGTAACAACCTGACTGTGCTTAGCTCATATATATATATATATATATATATATATATATATATATATATATATATATATATATATATATATATATATATATATATATATATATATATATATATATATATAATATATATATATATATATATATATATATATATATATATATATTATATATATATGTGTGTGTGTATGTGTGTGTGTATATATATATTTTTTTTTCCTGTCTCATTCAGCGACATTGCAATATGTATGACTGCTCGACCTCTTCCCGCCCCTCGGGGGCGGAGGGGAGTAGTCATACCGTGTTGAGAGGGGGTACTCCGAGAGGCACACTTGGAAACCACACTCTTACACAAATTGCCGAAAATGCTATTTTGTAGTTATGGAAAAGGGGAGGTGTTAGAAGGGTGGAATCAGTGTATGTGCGTGTGTATGCATATCTATGTAAATGCATCAGTTTTGACAGCTCGGGTTTCACGAATGTTATATATTATCCATGAAAACGAGCTTTTTGCTTATGCAGATGATGGTACTCTCTTTGCGTCAGTTATACATTCACAAGTAGACGCATGTTTGCTAAATCCTATAATAGAGTTCTTGTTTGAATTGGTGAAATGTTGCAAATCCTGAGGGATGTAGATGAAGGACAGGGCCTCTTCTGCATACAGATATTTGCATTGGCAATGCCTCTCTAACAATGCACAAGAAAATAGGCAGATTTAGTAAGTGTTTTTTATATTTTTTTTATCAAAATATCCTTTCATCCTATCATGTTGTGAGCTTATTTCTTTTGTCTAGTTCTAAGCCCACACACTCTAATCCTAATTATAGACATAAAATTTATGTCTATTAACTTCTTTGTCCCTGATGTGTATATTAATCTCTGGCACCTTTATTCAGTCAGTTTTATGTGAATTCAGCATTCAAGTCTTCACAATCCTTACCATCCTTTGCATTCAGATCCTCTTATACTGTACCATCAAGTAAAAAGTACTAGGTATGCTGCTCATTCCGATAGTGTTGCCTGAAGTATATTATACTATTGTTATCTTTATGGAGTAGTGTATGGTGGGTTGATATATGCAATTATCTTTGCAAGAGACAAAAGACTTTTCTACTTTTCAATCAGTGTTTTCATAATAGTTCAAATTCACAGAAGAATTTATCTTACTGACAGACAATTGCCTGTTTAAATAGTATCCACTTCATAAATGCACAATATATTAAAAAAAAAAGATAAAAAAGATTCATTATTGAATATGATTAAAATAAACTTATGAGCAAGACTCTGGATATGTTTTGCAATTTCTGATATAAATAACATTTTGTTCATTAGACCCCATTATGACTTTGTAAAAAATGGGTCCAAGTAAAATCAAATATATTAAAATATGGGCTGATAATAATGATTATTATTATTATTATTATTATTATTATTATTCTACTACTACTACTACTACTACTACTACTACTACTACTACTACTACTACTACTAATACTACTACTACTACTACTACTACTACTACTACTATTACTTTTTACTGAATAGAGTGGAAACGGAAAGAAAAAATATTTTCTTAATAAAAAACATATGGAAGACTCCATGTGAGAATTTGCTTTGGAAACAAAACTACGGCTGTCGAAATTCTCCGAATTAATTTGTCCATTGAGATTTCATCCGATTTTCCAATATTTTTTTTGATTAGTTTTGCCATTTGAGGATGAGCCATATCCAAAAATAGTAATCTAAATTACTTTGTTTTCTTAAAAATAGGATTTTATTTAAAGAAATTAAGCAATATCCAAAAAAGTTATGTAAATTACTTTATTGTTTTCTTGAAAATAGGATTTTAGTTAAAGAAATTGAGGAATGTGCCAAAAAGTTGAGAAAATTACTATATTGTTTTATTGAAAGTAGTATCTTGGTTAAAGAAATTGAGACTTATCCCAAAAATTTCTGTAGATTACCTTATTATTTTCTTGAAAGTAAGAAGAAAGGAAATAAATAAACAAGTAAATAACATTTAGATAAAATATTTTAAGAACAGTAACAACATTGAAATATATCATCATATATAAACAATGAAAAGGTACTAATGCCAGCCTGTTCTACATAAAAATTTATATAAATATATAAAAAATATTCCCCCCAAAAAAAAATTACCAATATCATTTGGTTATATTGATCTGTTCATGAAAATAAGTCGGTTGTTCATTAGAATATGTCATTATTGGAATATTGATGTTTGCAGAGAAAAATTACTTTACTGACAAATTCTATTTCTCTAAACAGCGGCTGTGACCTTGTAACTACGAAAATAATGAGGCCATAAGGATATTTACCCCTAATGAGGACATTAAGTGATTATCCCATATCATTATTTTTATTGTTGTATGTGGGAGAAGCAACCATGGCTGGTATAAATGAGAAAAAGTCAGTCAATGGGCAATAATTGTCATTTTATCACTCTCTTTTACTTCTCTCTTCACTGTGTCTATCTCGAAGTATGTTTTATTAAAGTATAATAGGAATTAGGAAATCAAAGTAAGTTTTATGAGTTCCTGAGATGGTAAAATAGAAGTTGCATCATTGCGATTAAAGCATGATTTGATTATGGCCAGGGTGTGTTAGGTATATCTGAATATGGGAATGGCTCTTGGTGACTAGGAGAGTGGATGTTTTTAAGACACAGATAACTAAAAATGGATAAGTAGCCCATTAAAATACTGTATAAAAGGCCCATTGAAATATATAGATAGATTCAAATTTAGATAGAAAATTCTTAGATAATCAGAAACTAACTCATGTCGTGCAATAAAAGGGAAAAGTTAGATAAAAATCGATAGAAAAAAAAATATCAAGAAAAAATCTAAATGTCAGGACAAAAATCAAATTGATATTCTCATTTTAATCATAACTATTGATGCGGTGAGAAATTACTTCTGCTATTCCAAGAAAAAAATGGAAATAAGAACTGAAGCCTCCCAGAGCGTTACTTTAATTGGATTCTTAAATAAAGCCTTTTCATTTGTGGGTCATCACCCCACACATTTGTTTTTCAATATCAATAGTGAAAAAATAGCAATATACTAGATACTAGATCATAAACTCTCTCTCTCTCTCTCTCTCTCTCTCTCTCTCTCTCTCCTCTCTCTCTCTCCTCTTCTCTCCTCTCTCTCTCTCTCTCAGTCTTAAGCTAGATTCATCTTGACATGAATGGTAAAAATAATAAAGTGAGCATCAGTGTCCCGTTTTTGAACGTGAGCTGATAAGATTATATAAGTCCTATTCGGACTTTAATTAAGAACCATCGGTCGGTCTTGTATGCAGCCATTATTTCCTGTTGGCTTGGACCTTTCCCCTTGTTCGGCCCGTAAGTAACCAGACATGATGTAAGTGGGACTGAATCTATTTATACGGGTTATGGCAGAATTAATTCAGGCGCTGTTCGTTGATTGGTCCCTTTGAGTGGAGGTGGGTACCCTAGTCTGGAATGGAGCAGCTCTCTCATTGGATGAGGCTCTCTCCCGGCGAGGATCCATCAGAGCGATGCCGTTGCTACATTCATGATTGTCGGAGTTAGCCTTGGTCTGAGTAATGCTGGGCTGGTCTCCCAGCTTTACACGGTGTTCAAACTAGATGCTCCCTAAGCTGCAAACTGTTCTGCCACTCTGGTCCTAGGTCCAGTGATTCCCAAGCTGCTTCCTTGGTGGCTGAGGTGCTCACTGGTAGTTTCAGTTTCAGTCTCAAGCAGGCTGTCTGTTCGCTGATCGTCCTCATGCTCATCGATGTTTGTGAGGGGTCTGTTGGTGTTCCTATGGCAAGAGGGGAGGAGGAACATTTCTTGGATAGTATTGGGGGTTAGGCTTTTCTGCTGGATGAACAGGGCCTCCACAATCCTTAGTCTTTTACTGTCCGGGGGCATTACCAATGATCATGATATTGCCAGTGATGTCCTCTTGTTTGATACTTTTGTTGTGCACCAGGTGTTGGTGTATCTCGATAGCACCCTGCTGAGCCTGGTATGACAAATGTTTAGAAAATCTAATCGTTATCATTCCAATATAACAGCTGGGGCATCCACGGACTTGGCATTGGTAGAAATAAACGACATTAGACATCTTCAGAAGGTCCTTCACAGAAGGGGGCCTGGTTGTTCTTCATAACGATGGATCTGTTCCTCGTTGTTTAATGTTTAATATAAACTGATCAAATTTATCCTGATAATCTCCTTAATAGCCTTCTTGTCTTCCTGGCATTGCTTGTGTATAAAGCCATTGTAGTGCAGGTCCACATTGGAAGAGCTGCTCTCGCTGTGAGGATCAGTCTTGTACCCATTACTCATTGCACGTTTGACCTCTCAGTTGACCTGGCTTTTGGAGTAACCGTTGTACTGGTGGCATGCAGTACTTTTGAGGAGAGGGAAATTAGGGCAATGGATAAGCTCAACTACAAAAAGCCACGCCACTGAAGCAGCTATAATCTTCAATGCAACCTGGTTGAAAAAAGGTATACTTCCGCGATATTATTATTATTATTATTATTATTATTATTATTATTATTATCATGGTAAATGTCATTATTATTATTATTATTATTATTATTATTATTATTATTATTATTATTATTATTATTATTATTATTATATTATCATTAAAGATAATTGCTGTATCAGTTGCATTGATCTTATACTGTGTCTTTTTAATTGCTCTAATTATCTCTTTTTCAGGATTACTGCATACAGCCAGTAATTGGGCAAAATTCATCCTTCATGATGGGTAGTCAAACTCAATAATAATTGGCAAATCAAGTTTTTAATGCAATGTTTACAAGTTAGGTAAAATTTACAAGTCTGGCAAAAGAATACTGTTAACAAGCTACGCGTTACAGGAGTGTTGTCTCCCTTCCTAAGTCTTGAGTCATGGAAATGATGATTGCTACGTCCTTTTTTATGGTAATTCGGACTTAGGCAGAGATGCAATGATTTTACATTGGCTGCCTCGGGCTTCGTGGGCGGAGTGAATAGCGAGATTGATATTCTAAGCCGCTCGCCTGAGTGTGTTCCCACTCATGTGTGATGAGTCACCCATCTTGTCCTTTAGAAGCTGGGCTCTGATTGGTGGGAGCTCTCGCCGAGAGGGTATCTAGACTAGGCAGGCTGTTCAGTCACTGATCAAAGCTGTCTTGGTCGGTAGTGTCTTGATTGGTAGAGTTATCTTGGCTGGAGATCTCATGGTTTGTAGGGTTACTCCTCACTGTGTTGTTCCTTCAAGAGGAGGGGAGAAGGAACATTTCCTGGATGGTGTTAATATCCGGTTTTTCTCTCCATTCAAGTAGAGCTTCAATTATTCGTAGTCTTCTGCTATCCGGAGCACTGCCGATTATCTTAGTGTTCTTAATTATTTCCTCACGTTTAATGTTGTTGTTATGGACGTGAAACCCATGAGATCTTACAGTGCCTTGTTGAATGTGACAGAACAGTCTCTAGGACAAACGCATGGTGATCATTCCTATGTAACGTCCAGAGCATCCTGGAACAGGGCATAATTAGGAATAGACCACAATGGTCTGTCTAAAGAAGTCCTTAGTCAGTGGAACTGCATTGTTCCTAATGAAGGTGGTCTGATAGTAAATAATCAGCTCAACCACAGGGAAGACGTGGTTGTCTATTATGTCACTCGCGGCTTTTTCAGCTTTATGACAATCATGATGCATAAACCCTTTATTGTAGTGTTCTCAGCAACTGGACAGCCTGCCTAGTCTTGATACCCCCTCTGCAAGCGCTCCCATCAATCCGAGTCCAGGTGCTGGAGGACAAGAGTGAGTGAGAAGGAAGTCTAACTGAACTACAGCTGCTCTCGGCGAGTGGCTTAGCAGATGAGGACCCGCCATTCTATCAATCTCACAATTCACTCCGTCCATGACGCCCGAGGCAGCCAATGTAAATACGCAAACTCTCAGCCTAACCCCGAATTGCAATATATAAGGATGTAGCTATCAATCCTGAGGAACCGAGACAGCTCTCACAAAACGCTAGCTTGTTAACTATATTCTTTTGCCCGACTTGTAAATTTTACCTAACTTGTAAACTTTACATTAAAAACTTGATTAGCCAATATTTCTTGAATTTGACTACCCATCATGAAGGATGACTTTTGCCCAATTACCGGCTGTAAGCAGTAATCCTGAAAAAAAAAAAGATTAAAAGAGCCATTGAGAAGACAGAGCATACGATCAATGCAACTGAAGCAGCAATTATTTTTAACAAGACTTGCCTGAATAAAGGTCTTCTACCCAAATATCATTATTATTATTATTATGGTTATCATTATTATTATTATTATTATTATTATTATTATCATTATTATCATTATTATGGTTATCATCATTATAATTATTATTATCATGATTATTATGATTATTATTATTATTATTATTATTTTTTATTATTATTGTTGTTGTTTGTGTTGTTATTGTTACTGTTATCGTTATTATTATTATTCACCGGTGTAGGGAATGTAAGAACATAGCAAGGGTCTGGGGAATGAAGTAATGTAAAGGAAGAGAGAAGAAAAAAAAATCACGAGGTTGTGATGGCCAATTGGAGATATCCCTCCCTGGCATTTTGCTAGACGGGAGATCATGTCACGCTCGAGTTCAATAATTTCTTGTAGTGTCTTCAACCACACTATCCATGTGAGCTAAGGATGCTTGGTTTTGGTTGGAAACTAATTGTATACCTTTTGAGTTATCTGCAGCCATTGTATGGTCCTCCTGGTCCTAGCTTAGATGGAGAGGTTGCTCGGGTATTATATTAAGCCATTACAAAAGATTTTCTAGAAACGTTCTTGGAATCATAATTAGATTCACTGGGTGAGAGGAGAGAGATTAAATGTGTTGAACAATCTATGGCAATAGTGAGCAGGATTTTTGGTTCCTTCTGCTTAGAAAATATGGAACATAATTAATTTGTAATGTTCCCTCTCTGTTAATAAGAAAGTGTCTTGATTTGTAAGTATATATATATATATATATATATATATATATATATTTGGTGAGAGGGAGTTAGGTGTGCGTGTGTGTTCATATGTAAATATTTAGTCGTCATTGTTGACGGATTGCGATCAATAGTTTATTAATAATTTACTTGTTTTTACAGTGGAAATAATGAGGTTATTCTTAACATGGAAACTAAATCAAAATAACTCTCTCTCTCTCTCTCTCTCCTCTCTCTCTCTCTCTCTCTCTCTCTCTCTCACATACACACACGCAAATGAGAGTGTCTGAAATTCTTTTACATCATTAGCAATGTTTTTCGATTTTAGTCTTTTTCATAATCTGAGAATTCGTTGGTTTTATGATATTTAATAAAAGTTGATTCTCTATTAACACATTTCGTAAAGAGAATATAGCTGTTAATCAGATACCCTTCCTCACTTGTTTAAAAGCACTCATTTAAGGGGAGCAAATTAGTCAAGTGTTCATTTACCAATTAAGTATTCAAAAGTATTTATCTGCGAAAGATTTTAGGCATTAACACCTGGAAAACACTTTTGGGATGTGTTACTAAGTTGGTACATGTTAAGTTAAATCAAAATATCTCAATATAGTTGCTATTTGAATTGCTGAAATAATTATGTATTTTGAGAATCTAGGAATGTTCATATTATTCATATTAAAAAGCTTTTTCATTATCTTTTAGGAAACTTTTTCTGATTGAAAAGTTTATGTTTATTAATGTTATTTGGAAATTTAAAAAAAATTAGTTAAGAAAGGAGGTGTTTGATTATTATTATTATTATTATTATTATTATTATTATTATTATTATTATTAACAGCTAAGCTACAACCCTAGTCGGAAAAGCTGAATGCTATAAGCCTAAGGGCTCCAACAAGGAAAAATAGTGCATTGAGGAAAGGATACAAAGAAATAAATAAACTACAAGAGAATTAACAAACAATTTGAAAGTATTTTTTGAACAAGTAACAAACATTAAAATAGATCTTTCATATAAAAACTATAAAAAACTATAAAACTATAAAAAACTATAAAACTATAAAAAACTATAAAACTATAAAAAAACTATAAAAACTACAACAATTATAAAAAACTTGTATTTCATTTCAGATTTTTCTGTTACTTTTCAAGCATTTTCTCTTCCAATCTTATTGAGAAATTTGTTTGTACTGTCTAAGGTAAACAGAGCAACTTTCTTCTTCAGCAAAACTTTTTCTCTGTAAATAAGAGATAAAGATTTGGGAGCTCTGTCTATTATATTAACATAATTATCTCTTTTCTACTTTTGGGAGAGTTAAGCTTATCTGGGATTTCTTTCTTATCTTTCTATCGAGTTCCATTCTATCCAGGAAAAGGAAAAAGGGGAAAAGAAAGTCTGTGAGCAAATGCTCATTTTCAGTTTTCGTATTATGGAATATGAGATAGACGTTCGGATCACTTTAATCACGAATTGGTATATCAATTATATTCTTCTTATTTGAAAGAGGATCCACTTAACTATTGTGGAATTCAATACCTATTGAAAAGTCCCCTTTCATAGAATTCCTATTTTTTCTATATGTTAATGTAATTGCGCGTCCTTCTTCAATAGAGATTATTGATGAACAAGTTATTACTGGATCATTGGAGCATCCAATACCTTCATATTTTACAGTGTGGTCTAGGCCAGCTCTCTCAGAGTTGAGCTTGACTCATTGAGCTGATAAAACTCCTCCCTTTTAATTATGATAAAAAAAAATATCGTTTTATGCTTTAAAGACAGACTAAGTAGACTCTTTCCTTTACGAGTTTCGAATTATAGTCGCCGTGGAGATTCCAAGCGAAAGAAGCCCCACCTCTCCATGACGTTATAGGCAATTATCTTGTCTCCCACTACCTTGATGTCTTTATGCCTTTTAGTATATAAAATAATTTACTTAAGGAGTTATTTACAATCTCTAAATATATATATATATATATATATATATATATATATATATGATATTGAAATATTGTTATGCTAAAAAAGATACAGTTAATGAAATTCTATTAGATCTTTCTCCTCTAATGTTTCCAAGACACTACTAATGATAAACTTAATCATCTGCTATAAAGGATTTATCAGTGATTTCATTACATATAGATTTTTTTTAATAAATTATTAGGATATTTTGCAAACATCAAAGAAGTCGTTCTGTT
Source organism: Palaemon carinicauda (assembly GCF_036898095.1). NCBI lineage: Eukaryota > Metazoa > Arthropoda > Malacostraca > Decapoda > Palaemonidae > Palaemon > Palaemon carinicauda. The sequence continues at coordinate 42,611,562 of NC_090756.1, read as the reverse complement.
GTGTTTTACTGAAGCACTTGTCTATATAGATCAGGATACAAAAGTACATAATGTAAATCTATGTATAAATAAAAGGGTTATCAATATTTTATGGTCTCTAAAAGAAGAGTTTCTTTGATCATTTTTTAAGTTTTATACGAGTAAAAATGAGCAATTACTTAGCAGAGGAAAGAAAATGATTGATTACTAATCAAAAGAAAAGCTTTCCACAACTCTCAAATGTACAAAAGATTATCGAAGTTTTTTCGTTCTTCCAGTAAAGAATTCGAGATGATTTTTCGTTTTCATTTAGTAAATTCTCTCTTTACAAATGTCTGCATTTTCGAGTGTATCATTCCCTAATTTATGAAAGGTACTATGCAATCGATGGTAGTTTCTTAGTAAGTTCTTAGTAATGTCAAAATACATGTACTGTATAAAGGGGTACTCTCTGGCGTACTATTCTGTTTCCTTTTTTCCTTTCCTCCCTGGGCTATTTGTTTTCCGGTTGGAGCCCTTGTGCTTACAGCATCCTGTTTTTCCAACTAAGGCTTTTTAAAAAGCTAAAAGTAATTTGGAAAAGTTTTGCAAGTGAAACTCAAGTAACTGAAAGGATACTTTTTTTAATTACCAATTACAACTAGGTGGAGAGGTGGCGTGGATGGTATATTACGCCGTTACAAAAGTTTTTCCAGAGACGGTTTTGGGAATCACAGTCAAATGCATGGGTCGAGAGGAGACAGATAAAATGTGTTTGACAGTCTATGACAACAGTGTGTAGGATCTTGGGTTCCTTTTGATTCGAAAATATGGAACATGCTTGAGTTGTACACACACACACACACACACACACACACATATATATATATATATATATATATATATATATGGAGAGAGGTGGTTACGTGTCTATCTAAATTTTTAACCGTCGTTGTGGACGGATCGCGTACCTTAGTTCATTAATAAATGCCTTATTTTTACAGTGGAAATATGAGAATATTGTTTATATTGAATCAAAGTAGGTCTCTCTCTCTCTCTCTCTCTCTCTCTCTCTCTCTCTCTCTCTCTGAACTTCTTCCAAATCCTTAGCTATCGGAAAGCGTTAAGAGTAACCCAACACTTCTTCTGGTTAACGATTTTAGTCTTTGCTTAATCTGAGAATTCGTTGGATTTAGGATATTTAATATAAGAGGGAATTCTATCAACACATTTCCTTAAGAGAATTCAGATGCTCCCTAGTTAGCCCTCCCTACCTGTTCAAAAGCGTCAATATATGACAGGAAATTAGTAAAATGTTCATTTACCAATAAGATACTCAGAAGGATATAACTGGGAAAGATTTTAGGCATTCAAACCTGGAAAACACTTTTGGGATATCTTAGCAAGTTGTTAAATTTCAAATTAATTGAAAATAGTTGAAGATAGCTGCTATTTTAATTGATTACATAAATATGACTGTTTAGAATCTAGGACAATATAAATGTTCCTATTCACCATATTATGAAACATTTTCATCGTCTTTGGGGAAACTTTTTTCTGATTGAAAAGTTTCTTTTCAGATGGCTGATTCTCGTCGTGACATTGGGAAATATAATCTCTACCTTTACTCAAGTAACGACCAAAGTCTTTTCATTAATGCTAATTGAAATCTTAAAGAAATTATTTAGTTAGGAAACGTAGAGCTTGATCATTAATTATTATTATTATCATTATTATTATTATTATTATTATTTATTATTACTATTATTATTATTATTATTATTATTATTATTATTATTATTATTATTATTATTATTATTATTACTATTATTATTATTATTATTATTATTATTATTATTATTATTATTAGCTAAGTTACAACCATAGTTGGAAAAACAGGATACTATAAGCCCAATGGCTCCAACAGGGAAAAATAGCTCATTGAGGAAAAGAAAAAGAAATGAATAACCCTCAAAAGAAGTAACAGACGATTAAAAAATATCTCAATAACAGGCAAAAACTTTAAAATAGATCTTTCATGTATAAACTATAAAATCTATAAAATATGTTATTTAATTTTAATTTTTCTATTACTTTTCAAGCGTTGGCTCTTCCAACCTTTATGTGAAATTTGCTTGGTTTGTCTAAGGGATATAGAATAGCTTTCCCTTTTCTCCAGCAA
>NC_090756.1:42601922-42604422 GCF_036898095.1 Palaemon carinicauda | reverse complement strand
AAGTCAGGCGTCCAACCTCCGTCAGAGGCTTATTTCGTGATCTGAATATCTTATGGCGTTGGGTGTCACATATATTTAATCTCTTCACTTCCACTGGAAATTATATTATTGGTCACGCGGGCGCCGCTTAATATGTTCTGGGAACGTTGTAGACTAATGTATGTCTTTATATGGTTTGTGTTGCGTTTGGTAGGGATATTTCTAAGCGTAGCTAATTTTACATATAACGCCTATAGTAGGTACTTGTTTGGATATACATATATGTATGTGTTATATATATATACTTATATATATATATATAGCTTAGGGTTGTAAATCTGTTTGTGTGATGAATTATAGCTATATGGAAGATAACCCCTCCTTTACTGAGATCAATGCCAATCAGTTTGTAATACATGGGTATTTCATATACTCCCTATACCTTATAATACGATTGGTCTCTCTCTCTCTCTCTCTCTCTTCTCTCTCTCTCTCTCTCTCTATCACACACACACACATTGGTAAATGAAAAACCCCGATTATGCTTGCCATTGCATGCTTCATATTGTTATTTTTTTATGACATCGTTATCTTCAACCGTTTGTATATAAGCTTGTTATATCGAGTTAATAAACTAGCCATGTCAATCCCATCTTTCTGTTAAGACGTGGTCGCTGCTCGCCACAAGGTTCCTACCATCAGGAAGCCGTTCGAAAAGTACCAGTTCTGGAATAACTCCTTAGACACAAACCATTTTAACTGGCACCAAAAGCAATAGTTTTAATACATTATCTCGTCTTTCTTCTTCTGCAGTTTCTCGTTGTCCGAACTATCCGAATCGAGGATTTGTGAGAGCAATAAAGACGTAAGTCTCACCTAATTGACGTTTGAAACGGTGGTATGAATCTCGATCCAGACAGTCCAGAGTTGTCCTCGGGGAACTGAAAAAGATTGTCATTCTGATGAAGGGGCAGGTTGTGAAAGATTCAATCATTATTTGTTTGATAACAGTTTGTCTTTAGTCTTTATTTCAGAAAGGATATGGTGGCGGGTGGGTGGTTAGGATATGATTAGGGGAGAGAGAGAGAGAGAGAAGAGAGAGAGAGGAGAGAGAGAGAGAGAGTTATGTATGGAGAAGATTATGTTTCCTTTTGTAAAATATAGTAATTCGAACTAGTATAAACACCCTATATGGATATTATGTCTACTTTCCAAACACAATTAAGATATATAGAAAAGTAAACAATGAAAAACTTCCAATCTCTTCTGTTGGTAAATCGAACAAAAGAAAAGTCAAATGATATAAAAAAGAAAAGTGACTACACTTTTTAGTCTATTGTTTTTAATATGCTGGAAAATCCAGAAAAGGAAGAGTCTCTCTCTCTCTCTCTCTCTCTCTCTCTCTCTCTCTCTCTCTCTCTCTCTCTTAATAAAAGAAATATATCATCGACAGTCTTTTCTTCCCTAATCGACCCCGACCACCCCAGATACTGGTCCTAACGGTCCGGTGTAATCCTTGTTAATCCTGGATAATACTTAGTATAACCGGTTTCGGTGTGACCTTAGCATAAGAGGTCTTTGACCTTATACCTATCACTCTAACAACCATCTATTCTATAGACCTTGCTAGCAGCAACCAATTGCATTTCATAAAAAAAAAAAAAAACAATAAAAAACAATGAACATTTGATGGTGAATTCAAAGCTACATTAAATGGAAAACATCTTTCCTTAAAAACTGGAGAATTGTGTTGTTAATGATTCAAATGAAATACTCTCGCAAGATTTAATAAAAGAGAAAAAAAAAATTAGTAGACTTTGCAACATTTTTTTGTTAGAAATACATAAATCACATCTAACAGATTTTCCTTCAAGACAGAGACTATATTCTCCACATTGGTGTCTAGTTCCTATATTTTTCTCCCCTTCATTGCTGTTCCAAGCATTCCCCACAATCTAACAAGCATGGGAGCCCACAAGTGAGAAATTGGAATGTGGGATAAGGAAAAAAAAAGTTATTACTATTGGTTAACAACAACTAAGTCTTTTATGGATCGTATAAAAGTTTCATGTTAATCAAAACTGACACTTTCAAAGGAAAGAGAAACATTTAAGATGGAAAAATAAGTGAAGACACTAATGTAATTTATCATGAGTCCTCTGTCCTTGTGAGGGGACATAGCGTCAAGGGACTTTGCGTGTGTGCAGCCCATAATCCTTGGAACGTAACATAGGAGGCTTGTTTGCAGCCCATAACCCTTGGCCATTAAATGTAGAAATGGTATTTAAAGTAAGGGCATCGTTCCCTAAGCTAACCGGTGGGTGGGTGAGTCCCTCTTCTTATCTTGGATCAGAAGGGGATTTGATCCAATTAGTTTCTTCCTTAATCTTGAACACTTACTGCTTATCGTATAGTATTCTGTTCTTGCATTGGTTTGATTTTGGGAAAGGGTGGGGGTGGTGGAAGAGCAAAGGCTCTCCTGATTGGTGGATATTTAATACTTGCAAAAATGCTGTTTCTT
>NC_090756.1:42593364-42598922 GCF_036898095.1 Palaemon carinicauda | reverse complement strand
ATATTTACAACTCAGAGAGTTATGGAAAGACTAATGATGGGAGTAAAACTAAGAGACAGAAAAATAGAGAAGAAACTAAAGAAGGATGATATGCTAACAACACGTAAGGAAAAAAAAATGGATATAGGCAGGACGTATAATTGAGAATGAGAGGTAATATATTAACATTGTTATTAACAGAATGGGTCGCTAGAGAATGTAAAAGAGGCAGGGAAAGCTAGAGAAGACGATGTGTGTGTGTGTGTGTGTGTTTAACATCATCGAGATATTCAAACCGGGGTCCTCTTAAGTGTTCCTTTAGTTTTGGAACAGGAATCTGGAGAAGCTAGAACAGGACTACAGGAAGGCTGAGGAAGAGTATCCCACTTAACTTCTCTTAGGACGTTTTTTTTTTTTTTTTTTTTGCATCCCTTGATGAATGTGCAGGTGCGTTATCTTGATGGAACCAAATTCTGCTGTGCAACTTCCATCGACGTTTTTTAGCCAATCCTATCTTTAGTTTTTGCCAAACCCCTTTGTAGTAATTCTCAGTGATTGTTTTCTGTTCTTCAAGAAAACCAATCAAAATCACCCCTTTGGAGTCCCAAAACACTGGTTGCCATAACCTTCTGAGCAGATCTCGCAACTTTGAACTTCACGGGTGCTGCTGAACCACTTGGTAACCATTGTTTTCATTGAATTTTACTTTCTGGGTCATATTGATGGATGAAAGTTTCATCTCCAGTAACTATCCTGTTATAAATCTCTGATTCATTTGATTACATTTTCGTTAAAACTGCTGGAGAGAGTTCAGCTCTTTGATGCGTCTGGTCTACGCACAGCGCTTTTGGGACCCAAAGTTCTTAAAGTTTACTCCAACTAAGATTTCATTTAGAATCGAAATGCTGAGCCATGAGAGATTCCAGTCTCATTAGCTATAATATCAATTGTAATCCGAATATCTTCATCCACTAGATTCAACACCAAAGCCACGGTTCTTTTATTTGTTGTAGTCGATGGTCGTCCATTTCTTGGGTTGTCTTTGAACTCCTCCCGACCATCCTTTAAACGCTTTATCCAATCATAAACAACTGATTTAGATGGAGAAAAATCTCCATAAACTTGTTGCAAAGCTTCAATATTTTTTCCTGGTTTCCAATCCATCTTGGTCAGGAATTTGATATCAGTTAGCTCTGATCTCAAAATGTTGATTTTCCATGGGCTCAATAAATTACTTTTCTGAAGCAAATGTTAACACCACGGTAGCAAGAGGATGACTGAGGTAATTAGTCTATATGGATCACTACATCACAGAGAATTGCTTACCAAGTAATTGGGTTTTTTTCACTATTATATTATATATATATATATATATATATATATATAATATATATATATATATAATATATATATATATTATATATATATATATATATATATATATATATATATATATATATAGACGCACACAGACGTTTATTGGTCTTGGCTAGGCCAGAGAGTATTTTTTTCTGATTTTGTTTTTATGAAAGATGTTTAGGACTTTGTACGGGTGACCTTTGAACCTTCATTTAACTTCGTTATCTATGTTCAAGACTAACTTGTAGATTTCGGGTCAAATTCCAGAGAATAATAATAATAATAATAATAATAATAATAATAATAATAATAATAATAATAATAATAATAATAATAATAATAATAATAATAATAATAATAATTCACCTTTTACTTCTTGTGTATTATATCACTAAAGGGAGTTCAGTTTTAATTTTCAAGTCTTGCAAATCACTTATCAAGTTTTGTAATAATACGACTTTCCTTAAGAACCAATATCAATTAGTTCCTGATATTCAAAAATAGCAAAATTAAAAAAAAAATATATATTAGAATTTTGCATTCACAGATTGAGTCTTATTTCGTTGATAAATTTCAAGGATTTTTTACCAATTTTATATTAACCTTAAAAAGTTTGTCATAGTTACGTTTGTTGAATGATAAAGGGACCTATGAAGACATTTACGGTAAGTTAAGCGAAGACTTGGTGAAAAAGGTTTACTACTACTACTACTACTACTACTACTACTACTACTACTACTACTACTACTGCTGCTGCTGCTGCTACTACTACTACTGCTGCTACTACTACTACTACTACTACCACCACCATTAAACAATATGGTATGGATATTTTCTTATCCTTTTGGCTTGACGATAATACTGAAATTAGGTAAAATTTCACCCTTTTGAGGCTGATAGTTCTTAACATTTTTTTTTTATTTAATACTCAATCTGTTCATATGCTGACAAAAAGTACTAGGAGAAATTAACTCAAATTATGATGATACGCTAAGAGTAACCCGTAAAGTGGTTCGCAATATTTTATAAATACTTATTGTTTGACTTGTATCAGTATATATCCTGGTTAATTCTCTCTCTCTCTCTCTCTCTCTCTCTCTCTCTCTCCTCTCTCCTCTCTCTCTCTCTCTCTCTCTCTCTCTCTCTCTCTCTCTCTCTCTTGCAACAATTTCGATAATAGCCCATTCTCAAAATGATTGAAAACTGTATTAAAAAATCTTTCTGAAAAGTTGTGTATCGCTAATACATTTTCTATGTCAGCCATTAGTGGACGCTCTGTTTGAGGCAGGACTGAATCAAATGTGCCTCTCTTTTGTCATTTTTTTACGAGACTACACCTCTGACCTACGGCCTGCCCTGGCGTTGCTGCTTTTCCGCCTTCGACCTCTATTGGAACAGACCTGAGGAAGAAGCCTGCTTCTGAATGGCTCTATAGATAAAAAATATGGGAACTGAGAATATTTTATTGGACATAATCATCTCTTCCCATCTTTTCTTTGCACCATTTGGAAGAGTTAAGCTTATATGGGATTTCTGTCTTATCTATCCATCAAAATCCTTTCTTTTCAGAGAAAGGAGAAAGAAGAAAAGAAAGTCTGAGAACTAATGAATATTTTTCTCCATCTTCAATTTTCGTATCATGAAATATGAGATAGACGTTCAGTTCACTTTAATCATGAATTGGCATATCAATTCTGATCTGATTATCTGAAAGAGGATCCACTTATCTATTTTTGAAACCAATTCTTCCTAGAAAGTTCCCTTTCATAGAATTCTTGATTTTTGTAAATGGAAATGTAATTGAGCGTCTTCCTTCAATCGAGATTATTGATGATCAAGTTATTGTTGGAGCATTGGAGCATCCAATACCTTATTTTTTTTTCAATGTGATCAATGACAGCTCTTTCAGAGTCTAGCTACACTTATTGGGCTGATAAAACTCCTCCCTTTTGATAATAATAAACATTTTTTGAACACCTTTATGCTTCAAAGACAGACTAAGTAGACTCCTTCCTTTATTAGTTTTAAAACTATAGTCACCGGTGGAGATTCCAGGTGAAGTAAGCCCCACCCCCTTTGATGACATAGCCAATAATTTTGTCTCCCGCGTTAACAGCGGTCACAACCCATGCTCTCATGGGGATGTTGTAACCGCTGCTAAAGTGGAAGACAACGTCATTGGCTATGACATCATCAGGGATGGGGCTTATTTCACCCGGAATCTTGCGGCCACTATAAGCTGGCTGAATAAATCCAGTGAGAAAACAATTTATTACATAATATAATTTAGTTGAGGAGTTATTTACAATCTCTCTCTCTCTCTCTCTCTCTCTCTCTCTCTCTCTCTCTCTCTCTCTCTCTCTCTCTCTCTCTCTCTCTATATATATATATATATATATATATATATATATATATATATATATATATATATTTATATATATATATATATATATATATATATATATATATATATATATATATTTATATATATATATATATATATATATATATATATATATATATATATATAATATATAGAAATCAATATGGTATGGAAATATTGTTATGCTCAAAATAATCAATCATTCCAATTATAAAAATTCTACCAGATACGTCTCCTCTGACGTTTTCTAAGTAATTACTTATTCATAAACTTCATCAGCTGCAATAAAAGATATGTTAGTGATTTAGTTACATTAATATTTCCTTTAATAAAATATTGGGATGTGTTGCATACATCACAGAATTAGTTATGTTCGGTTTTAATGAATAACTTATCTATATTGATCAGAATGCACAAGTACAATAATGTCAATATATGAATAAATAAAAGAGTTATCAATATTTTACGGTTACTAAACGACAGAGTTTCTGTGATAATTCTTGAAGCCTCATAAGATTAATAAGGAACAATTGCTCACACAAAAACCAGAATTATTAATTACTAATTACTACTCAGATTGAAAGCGTTTTACAACTTTCAAAGGTACAAAAGATTATTAGCGTTTTTCATATTTTTTCGATATTCCAGTAAAGAAAATATGATAATATTTCATTTCCATTGAGTAAATTCACTCAAATCCTTACCGGTGTCTCCCTTTTTTTAGTGTATAAATCGCTAATTTTCTAAACGTTTTATAAGTTTAGATGTTGTCTAAGCAAAGAACTGGCAGTTATTTTAATCTTCTGGAAGCGTTTCGACTAGGACTGAAAATATATGAAACTTTGAAACCCCAATATCCTCTTTAATTCTAATATTTGCAGTAATGATTTTACCAGGTTTAGATTGGCTTGACATATTCCAATAAAAACCTAGCCATCAAAATATAGAGATAAGTTGCCATAATCCTGGTGGGGAGTAAGTAACCCCCGAAGAAATACACTTGAAAACCAAACTCCTCCACAACTATCCGAACTGTCTTTTCAATTGTAGATATTGCTATGGAATTTGGCAGGAACAGAAAAACTATGTTTTACATCAATCCCTGAAATTTCCATTTGGACTATGCAATCGATGGTAGTTTGTTATTAAGGTCTTAGAAATATCAAAATTCGTGTACAGTATTTAGCTATGGTAAGTTTCATGAGAATAATGCAAAAACTGTAGTTGTTCAGTGTCTACCTCCACTTGCTAAGGGTAGAAAATGTTCTTTAGCTATGGCAAGCAGCTCTTCAAGGAGGACACTCCTAAATCAAACCATTGTTTTCTATTCTTGGGTGGTGCCATAGCCTCTGTACCATGGCCTTCCTTTGTCTTGGGTTAGAGTACTCTAATTTGGAGGGTACACTATTCCATGTTTCCTTTATTCTCTTTCCTCACTGGACTATTTTTTTCGGGTTGGATCCCTTGTTCCTATAGCATCCTGTTTTTCCAACTAAGATTTTTTTTCAAAAGCATCAAGTAATTTGAAAAACTTTTACAAGTGAAACTCGAGTAACTGAAAAGAAATTTTTACTAGTTGCCAATTATAATTAATCTTAAACAAATCAAAACTCCAAGAAAGAGGTATCCCCATTTAATTAAGTATTTAAAGATGAAATTAAATCCTTCCAGGACTAATTCATTAAGCAGCACACGTTCCCATTGGCAAATTAGTCTTTTCTTTTGCATGTCCCCCAGCTATACCGGAAGGTTGGAACTTCACTAAAACTTATATCATCAAGTCTAAGAGACATCAAACATGAATTAAAGATTCTGCTCACAGAGAGAGAGAGAGAGA
>NC_090756.1:42588364-42590864 GCF_036898095.1 Palaemon carinicauda | reverse complement strand
AAGCCATAGAAAGGTTCCTTCAGCGTTTGTATTTGAGGATGTCTTCAGGATGCCTTATACGAAATAGTCTTTTAAAAGGTCTCTGATTGTGTTCTAATTTTAGGTGAGTAATTTTGTTTTGTTATGATCACAATAATAATAATAATAATAATAATAATAATAATAATAATAATAATAATAATAATAATAATAATAATAATAATAATAATAAAGAAGAGTAAATGATGGGTTGACGAACTAAGTTGATTTGCTTGTATAGACTGGCATGGAATGACCATAAAAAGAAGCGTATGGACGGACATGTCTGAGGCCTTTAAATATACTAGCTACGGCTGATGAGGATGACGATGCATATACATATATAGATGCTAACATCTACATATGCATACGTATTCATATTAATCACAAATACCTCTTTAGTATCGAATTCTCTCTGACTCGGGATCCGAGACCCAAGGAGGAACTAACTATATGATAATGGCTTCTGGTCGGCCGTGGATTCGAACTCGGACCAAGGAATATTGAGGTCGGTGGTCTCTGATCCAAAGGCAGAGATAATTTGATATTAAGAGGTATTTTGGGCTTATATGAATATATGTTATAACCACCTTTAAATGTTCAAAGTCATCATTTTGCATAAAATTTGTATAACCCAATTAGATATATATATATATATATATATATATATATATATATATATATATATATATATATATATAATATATATATATATATATATATATATAATATATATATATATATATACATACATCATCAACAAAATGTGGCTAGTTTTTTATGTTCCCAATTGTGTCGCTGTTTCGCAGGAGAACAATTGCCACGGCTGTTTGCAGCTCGTTCTCTCCAAACGACACATCATTCCCGGCAGATTGCAACACAGCAAAGGACCTGTTGTTCAAAATTCATATGTAACATCTCCATTTCTTTTTGCATTTAAACTTTTCAGAATGTTTCTTTCTTAGAGATAGGAGACTTTTTTTCAAAGCCTTTACTGCATTTGGAACATTTTATTTGCTGGTAGGATTCATTAACATTGTGAAATGGTTTGTGTATCGCCATGATCAGCAAAGCTGTGTACTAGTCAAGGGAACCTATACTTTGTTGGTTTGTCTTGGGTGATCAAACGAAAATCTCCCATGATCACCAATCTACAGTGGCCTCCGAGGTGATGACAATTGGCCAAATCCCATACTTGAATAAAGATATGTCTGAAGCATTTGTCCTGCAGTGAACTAGAAACGGAATTATTCGTTGTTGTTGTTGTTGTTGATGATGATGTTCTTGTTGTTGTTGTTGATGTTGTTTTATTAGTAAAAATTTTAGTTAAATAAAAGCATTAGGGTAAAAAGTTTAGATTAAAAGTGTTGGTAGCAAGAGCTTCTGATAATGAAGCTGCTGATTGGTTGCTGTAGATTACCTTGGATTGATGCCAGACACCGCTATTTTGGGAGGGCTAAAAAAGATATGGTAATTAGTGGCCTATTGCTGACCTGTGTACACTTAGATTCAAAAGTTCTCCGACACTCAAGGGGAATCATTCGTCAGAGGTCTTTAGTGTTACCGTGACCAAACAAAGAAAGAGTTGGTCTTCTTACTACCTTCAAGGAAATGGGCGGAGACTTGTCCAACCTCAGCGAACGCTTAAAAATATTACAAATCGAGTTGCCATATTTCATACTGTGGTATCATTTGTCCCTCGAGTATTCACTACAAATACACAAAACACACACACACACACACACACACACACACACACACACATATATATATATATATATATATATATATATATATATATATATATATATATATATATATATATATATATATAATATATATATAATTATTTTTACTATTCTTTTGAGGAGCCAAATAGACACTTTCGAAGGATGGGTTGGTGGCGAAGGAGGGGGGGGGGGGGATTACTCCTTCCCCGGGCAGTCCGACACTGAAGAATTTGAGGAAATAAGGAAGTCATTTATATTTTAGAGGTTGCGGAAAGAGGTTAAAAAGTTCTTGATACAACTTGTGAAATATTGTATAATTGCCTCAATCTAATTTGATAACCGTTAATGTTACATGAAATATATCTAACCAAATTCATTATTAGTTCATTTGTAGTAGCTAGTAGCAACCGAATAAATAGCCGTTGTTGTTCTACGGTAGATTTGTAACCGAAGTTAACTATTAACTTTGCATAATATATAATCTGTGATGAAAACAGTAAATACTGATGACTGCATAGCACTTTGAATACAATCAGAATTTAGTTTATTGAATCTAAAAGGATTTGTATTGCAGTAAATGAGACCACTATTACATTCTAGCAAAAACTTTGAGAAATTTGCTTTATTGATAAATCATATAAAAAAGTATCTTGTCCTCAGAACGACATAATTTTCCAAGATTTTGTAATGAAAGTAAGAACTACTAATTTTCCCGTAATATATTCTCTAATTTTCCAAAAAAAAAAAAAAAA
>NC_090756.1:42580864-42583364 GCF_036898095.1 Palaemon carinicauda | reverse complement strand
CAAGGTTGGTAATCTTTCTTTTTCAATTTTTCAGTATTACTTGAAAAACTTATTATCTTTTTTTAATTAGTCACACTATTTACACTCATAACAGCTATTATCTGTCTTTATATATGGTGGTGTGTGTGTACATATAGAGTAAATAGAAAGAGACTATAAAGGGAAAACTTGTCATATTCCATACCTCAGTCACGATCATATTAATACAAAGTCTTATGACAACAGATGTATATATATATATATATATATATATATATATATATATATATATATATATATATATATATATATATATATATATATATATATATATATATATATATATATATATATATATATAGTATAGAAAGTACCCTAAGGCGTTGGGCATCAAAAATTATTGTTGAACCAGGGATCTTGCACACAGTTTTTGAAATACTAAATGAAAAGGGCAAGGAAATGAAAGAATATAGTCGTTTATGTGTAATTTCATTTGATGAGTGTAGTGTTTCTCAAATATGGTATTATGACCAAGGATCAAAGACACTTTATGATCCTAAATCTCGTGTACAGTGCATTATGATCAGAAGAATAACAGAATCTTGGAAACAACTAATATATCATAATTTTGATACCGAGGTTACCAAGGAACTGTTATTTGATGTAATTACAAAAGTGGAGTCTATCGGTTTTCCTGTTGTGGCTATGGTGTGTGACATGGGTCCTACTAATATGAGTTTATGAAGCAGTCTCAATATAGGAACAGAAAATCCTTCATTTGAGAACCCCTGTGTACAAGAAAGAGAAATTCATGTCTTCGCCGATGCTCCTCATTTAATCAAGTTAGTGAGAAACAATTTTCTTGATTCAGGTTTTTAATTACAAAATAGAAATTTTGTTCTAAGTGGATGTGTTAGGGAAATTGTCAACCGAAGTAAAAGTGATTTGAAACCTGGATTAGTGCAGTAGAGCGACATGATGATGAATCAACGGAATCAAGTGCTGAGGCTTTTGAAAAATTAAAGGTAATGGAAAATTTTTTTTAAACATACAATGGAGAAAATACACTGAGACCAGGCAATGGAGTATTATACGACTTGGCACGACATATTGAAAATTGTGTATCCTTGCCTTTTAAAGTAATAATGTTTCTTGTTAGATGTCGGATGTTTTTTTAGGATGAGAGTTCTGAATGCCCAAATTATATCAAGTAGACAAAAAAAGAAAAAGATTCACAATTTAACTAAATAATGCCATAGATTTAATTTTTTTTACTTGTACTAAATATTTCTCATTTCTATTATGAAGCCAGATACTATTATGTGTTATCTATGTACATTTTTGTTAGTTAATCAAATAATGTATTGTAAAATTGTAAATAAGTCTTTGTAAATAAATACCAGGTCAAATGTTAATTGGATATTTTTCAAGTCCTATCAAGCATATTAGTTTATGGTTTCTATTATATATTAGAGATCCAAAATTACCAATCCACGATTTTGCATGTGCATTACAGTGACCTATATGAATTCAAAAGAACACCAAAGGTATGCAAGATAAAAGAGTGAAAAGGACATCACACACACTTGCAGACAGGCCTAATCCCTTCGACCCAAGGTACTTAAGTTCAGTTGTTCCCTTGACCGCTCCCACCCTGACCTCCAGGAGCGTCACGGAAATACCCCGCAACTACCCCCTCGACTAAAGTGACTGTACTTCTCTCAATTATTCTATATACCTTGGTTTACCTGAGCCTTGCCGGAAAGCTTCGCTCATGTTGTTGTTGTTGTTATTTTCATAACAAGAAGAGGTCTTAGAGAATGACATTTGCGATGGGTTCCCAAGATGCTTATAATTTCCTTCATTAATGTGAGCTTTTTTGTTTTGAGCTTTTATAAACTCATTCAACCACTTCGCAACGGAAGTAGTCAAGTAATTTGTGTGCAAATGCTCAAAATCCATTTTTCTTGTCGAACAAACTGCCACACGCCACTGAGATCAAAATTTCTTGTTTTCGTATAACAGGAGCAACACTGAATCTAACTGCACTGTCATCACTAACGCTATTGCTCGTCTTAAGATCTTCCTTTGGGTAATCCTTACACGCGACGCTGCTTGAAGCATTACTGAACTGCTTGACAGTAGCAGAAAGCTTAATGGCTTTCCTCCCAGTGAAGACGTCGTTGGAGTTTTAGAAGTCCTCTGTTTCTTCGTCACATAGGTAGGGAAGGAGATGGTCCTCTTGTCTGAGCCAATAAATCCTTCGCATAAACAAACCAAATATCCGGTAATGCATGAAATAGCTCGCGATTTCATGAAATAGCCAAAATTACCAGATAAAGTATGTAATATATTAAAATTATACAATTTAACTAGCTATTCCAGGAAATCTCATACGTTGATCAGGAAGAGTATATAAATTTCTTACTAATATAGGTATTCTTGTGTCTACCTGATCTCTGGCAACCAACAGAAGTCTTAGTTAGTTTCAGTCCTTTTGTTTGTCCTCTTTGGTACAGTT
>NC_090756.1:42560864-42568364 GCF_036898095.1 Palaemon carinicauda | reverse complement strand
TTGTCATATGGATATGGTCAGTTGTTGAGTACCCACTTCTAAAGTCTGCCTGTTCTCTTGGTTGATTAAAGTCTCTTGTCTTTCTGTCTGACCTTATATGATATTTGTAAATATTTTATATATTGCGGAGAGTAAACTTATAGGGCGGTAATTTTTCAGATCTTTTGTGTCTCCCTTTTTCTTCTTCTTCTACTTGGTTGTTCTTGTTGTTGTTGTGACCGATAAACTTCTCCTTCCACCCCCATTAAATCTTCTCTGTCATCAGTGAGAACCCCTGGCTACCTCCTGACGGACTTCAACCAAGACATTTATTCCCCTTCGAAGCACTCCTAATGAATCTCTTGAGACCTGTTGAGGATGTCCTTCGTAGGTTCATGGCGGAAACGAAGCATTAATTACCTCCCAGGGGTTGGAGTGTTTACATGAGTGGTTTGTTTTGTGTTGGTCTTAAAGAGTAACAAATGTTTTAGTAAACGTTTGGATAATGGGACTTCCCCTTTAAGTCCTGTTCTTGCTAGCTTTGAGGCCCACCCCTATGATTTTTTTTAAATACACCTGGAAAACACACTGGTGAGTTACGTCCCTATATCTGCACAGAATTATGCAAACACACAGACACACACATCTTTTTCCTAGCATAAGGGAGAGAGAGAGAGAGAGAGAGAGAGAGAGAGAGAGAGAGAGAGAGAGAGAGAGAGAGAGAGAGAGAGAGCCTTACCTTATTGCCTTATTTTTTGTTTGGGTTCCCCCAGGTCCCTCAGTGTGAGGCACCTTGTATAACCACCAGAGAGTTGTTAATGCATCTTCCGGTGTATTTTGCATCTTCCAGTCTTGGATGGTCTTGGATGCATCTTAGGTATTTATCGAGCTTATTCTTAAACACATCTACGCTCACTCCTGATATGTTTCTTAGATGAGCTGGCAGCCCATTAAATAGTCGCTGCATTATCGATGCTGGTGCGTAGTGGATTAATGTCCTGTGCGCCTTTCTTAGTTTACCTGGAATATTTTTTGGCACTATTAATTTACCTCGGCTTGCTCTTTCTGATATTTTTAGCTCCATGATGTTTTCAGTAATTCCTTCTATCTGCTTCCATGCTTGTATTATCATGTAGCCTTCTCTTCTCCTTTCTAGACTGTATAGTTTTAAAAATTGCAGTCTTTCCCAGTAGTCAAGGTCTTTAACTTCTTCTATTCTAGCAGTATAGGACCTTTGTACACTCTCTATATGCGCAATATCCTTTTGGTAGTGTGGGTACCATATCACATTGCAGTACTCGAGTGTACTACGTACATAAGTTTTGTAAAGCATAATCATGTGTTCAGCTTTTCTTGTTTTAAAGTGTCTGATTAACATTCCCATTTTTGCTTTACATTTAGCCAACAGTGTTGCTATTTGGTCGTTGCATAACATATTCCTATTCAACATTACACCAAGGTCTTTAATTGCTTCCTTGTTTGTGATTGTCTCATTATTAGGTCCCTTGTATGCATATACCATTCCTTCTCTGTTTCCATAATTTATTGATTCGAATTTATCGGAGTTAAATACCATCCTATTTATCTCCGCCCATTCATATATTTTGTTTAGATCTATTTGTAGTGAGTTCCTATCTTCATCACAATTAATTTCTCTACTTATTCTTGTGTCATCGGCGAAATTTCTCACTACGGAGTTTTCAACATTACAGTCTATGTCTGAGATCATAATAACAAACAGCAGTGCAGCTAATACCGTACCTTGTGGCACACCCGATATTACCTGGGCTTCATCTGATTTCTCGTCATTTGCAACCACTATCTGTTTTCTGTTTTGCAGGAATTCTTTTACCCATTTTCCTATCTTTCCTACAATATTATGCTTTCTCATTTTTTTCTCCAATATGTTATGGTCTACCTTGTCAAAGGCTTTTGCAAAATCTAGATAGATCACATCTGTGTCTTTTTCATTTATCATATTTTTGTATATGTTTTCATAGTGTGCTATCAGTTGGGTCTGTGTACTTTTTCCAGGCACGAAACCGTGTTGACCCATATTAAACAAATTATTTTTAACCAAATGGTTCATTATTTTCTTTTTTATTACCCTCTCATACACTTTCTATAATTGCTTGCCTCTAGTCTTGATCCACTTTTGAAGATAGGGGTTATATAAGCTAATTTATGTTTAACATATATCTCACTCATATCTACACTTTGTCTTAGCAGTATTGCAAGTGGCTTCGCGATAGTGTTTGCATTTTTTTTTATAACAAAATCGCTGGAACTCCATCTGGTCCGGCTGCCGATCCATTTTTAATTTTGTTTATAGCCGTGACAATATCTGCTTCATTAATATCTATATCTGTTAGATATTCAACATTTTCTTCTCTCATTTCTGTTTCATTATTCTCATTTGCAATTCTTGGTGTGAACTCACTCTTATATTTTTCTGCTAATATGTTGCACATTTCCTTTTTTTCATTCGTTAGCCGTCCTTCAATTCTTAGAGGGCTTATTTTTAATCTCTCTTTATTCATCTTTTTTGCATATGAGTAAAGTACTTTGGGGTTTCTTTTTATATTTTGAAGTGTCTTTTCTTGTAAGTCCCTTTTTTCATTTTCTTTCGACTGTATAATCTTTTTTTCTGCATTTTCTATCTTACATTTTATTTCCCTCATTTTCCACACATTTCTTCTTTTGCAAGATTTTTCTTCCACTTTCTAATTCTCTGAAATAAGATCCTTCTGTCTCTTGGTATGCACTTCTTTTGTTTATTGTTTTTTTTCGGTACATATTTTTCAACAATTTTCTCCAGTATTTTGTACAGTGTGTCCGTATTTACCTGTATATTATCACTTACAAATAAATTTTTCCATTCTTTATTCAGTTCTTCATTTATTTCTGACCATTTTATATTCTTACTGTAAAAATTATATTTTCCATATCCTTCCCAAAGTTTTGTGCTTTTATTAATTCTGCGATCACTTGCTTTGGAATGGACTATCAATTCTATGACATTGTGGTCTGAAATTCCCGTGTTATACACTATTATTTCTTTAACATAATTCACCTCATTCACAAATACTAGACCTAGGACATTTTCCTTTTTGTTGGAATGTGGTTTATTTGTTACATATTATGTTATAATAGCACATCTTGGAGCTTTTCAAATTGCCTCTTATCTTCTGTGCTACTATTACTCTCTTTTTTATATGTATACATACAACCACTTTCTTCTATCCGCTCTTTCCAATCCACGAAAGGAAAGTTAAAATCTCCGGATAGGAGTATATTCCAGTCTTTACGGTTTCTACATATATCATCTATTTTTTCTATTATTATGTCAAACTCCTTAGTGTTTGGGGGCCTGTAAACTACAATATTCACTAGTTTTTCAAATTCAAATTCTACCGCAATCAATTCACATTCTGTGTTGCTGTATTTTTCACAGACTTTTCTTTGATTTATGTCTCTTCCATATATTGCGGTTCCCCCTTGATTCCTATTTTTTCTGTCTGATCTATAAGTTTGGGAACCCTTTATATGGTCATCACTGCCAGTCTCTTGGGAATACCATGTTTCACTAATATTTAATATATCTATTTTTTCAATTTGGGTTAGTTCTTCCAAGAACTCTATTTTCCTTTTAGAGTTACTCGTGACTAAACCCTGTGCATTCATTACTGTTATGGTTTGTGTTTAATCCCCATTATTTAATATTGGTGATAATATGGATTCTCCCATGCTTCCTTCCTGTTCTGATATGATGTTCTTTTCTTCATTTCCCGGAATTCTGCCATTAAAAAATCCAACTTTTCTATTATATTTGCTCTTTCGCCTTCTTATTTATTTTTGTGTGTATACCTGTAAATATCCCCATATCTGCACCAACCCCTGGCATTATAGATGCATTCTTTGTAGTTGGGCTCTAAATGTGCAGATTTGGGTTGAAAGGCCTCATATCTTGGGGCTCTTGGTTCATAGTGCGGTATATACACAACCTGCTTTTTTGTTTCTTTTTTGCTTTCATTTTTCTTTTCAGTTTGCTGAGTTTTCTTACTTTCATTCATGGTTGCAGGATGCATATATCGACATTTTTTGTTGAAACTGCATCCTTTTCCCTCTTTTAGGTTTTTGCATATTTTTGGATGGAGATCTCTGCTTTCGTCTCTATATCCGTCTAAATACGCACATTTACCATATATTTCATAATTATGGCATATCTTTGGATGCTTGTAGTAGCATCTTTCGCCAAATCTGCAATTCCCTCTTTTCAGCATATTTAAGTCCCGTTCTTGCTAGAGAGATACTGTGTTGTTGTGATTCATCTGTAAAGAAAGAATGACAACAACTGTCTAGGTGAGAGAGAGAGAGAGAGAGAGAGAGAGAGAGAGAGAGAGAGAGAGAGAGAGAGAGAGAGAGAGAGACGCCAGGATGCCATTCTTCATTTTTTTAAAGATCGTCTTGTATGGAAGCGGCAAATCTGGACCTATTCTATTACACATCGAATTATATCTAGGGGATTCTCAAGGCTCCACTGAGTCTCTCTCTCTCTCTCTCTCTCTCTCTCTCTCTCTCTCTCTCTCTCTCTCTCTCTCTC
Organism: Palaemon carinicauda; assembly: GCF_036898095.1. Taxonomy (NCBI): domain Eukaryota; kingdom Metazoa; phylum Arthropoda; class Malacostraca; order Decapoda; family Palaemonidae; genus Palaemon; species Palaemon carinicauda. Next base: position 42,563,782 of record NC_090756.1, on the reverse strand, counting down.
TGGCGAATAGAAACTTCCAAAAAGAACAAACATTGTATATATATTAAATACTCTCATTTTTATTTCAATAAAATTGTCTTATTTTTAACAATTACAGTATGGTTTTCAACACATATATTAATATATTTTTGCAATAAAAAAATGAGCACTTTTAGCGAAGGTAAATTAGAATATTTGTTTTTATTATTAATTCAAATATACTTTCATAGCAAAGTTAATCTAAATGTACTTAAACTTTATTTAAATGTTAGTGTTTTAGAGATATTCTATTGTTTCAATTTTGTTACTGTTCTTAAGGTATTTTATTTTCATTTTTCATTACTTGTAGTATATAGTTTTATTTCCTTATTTCCTTTGCTCATTGGTCTTATAGTAACACGCTTTCTGTAGCTACGCTAATAATAATAATAATAATAATAATAATAATAATAATAATAATAATAATAATAATGAATTGAGAATATGCGCAGTGTAACGCATTGAAAAACAAATTCCCGCCAAGTCTTTCTTCAGAAAGCGAGAGTGCCAAACTGAAAAGTCATTCACTGATGCATAACACGGCTGAGTACCAACCATCCCCCCTCTGACCCCCTCCCCCAACCTATCTCCATACTGAATGATCCCTACCCGACCCCCTTCCAGTCCCCTCCCCCTACCAACCTCCCAACTCCAGAGTTAACTACATTCCTCAAGAAATGGATTTCCATAACATAGTTCAACAAATTGCACTCAGACTTCCTGGATAAGTAAAGTTCAGTGATAAGAAACAGATTTTGAATTGCATTTAAGAAATAATTATCAAACCAAGAAAGGAATTAAAAATGCTTGTATACAACAACGGAATTTTAAATTGGGGGTGATTATTTATATATATATATATATATATATATATATATATATATATATATATATATATATATATATATATATATATATATATATATATATATATATATATATATATATATATATATATATATATGTGTGTGTGTGTGTGTGTGTGTGTGTGTATGTGTGTTTGTCTGTGTGTACATATATATATATATATATATATATATATATATATATATATATATATATATATATATATATATATATATATATATATATATATATATATATATATATATACGTGGTCCCGTTATGTATAAGATTCAGTTAGAGATAGAGAACTGGAGCCTGAAGACAGCCTCTTCCCCTCTCCCTCTCTCATTCTCTCAATCCAGTGTATTGTTCAAAGTGTTCATTATGTTATAGTGTGTCCTTTCCTAAGTGACTCTGTGCCCCAAGGCAAATCATGAGTCGAAAAGATACGGTGATTTTGAATTCATTATATTAGGGTGAGTGTTGGCATTGTATAAGGTTTTTTGGTAGTGGGCCCTGTAGGAAGGATAGATTTTTTAACGTGATCTGGTTATCTATTATTTATTAAGTGTCAAACTTGAACGTTGTATTATTCAGGTTTATTCCAAGCTTTTGTACAATTTTTCATTGCATTATTTCTTTACTTAGACTAAGGTTTATACCGATATAATAGTTCAAGTCAAGTTCTTATATAATTTCAGATCGTAACATTTTTGTCTTATTCCAATTGTTTTTCACACATAATTTTTTCCACTGACTCATTTTTTAATGTAAATTCTCTTCAAAGTGTTGTATTTTATATGGAATACATTTATTTTTGTAAAGAGTATATTATTCCAATCATCATTATTTGGAACCAGATTCTGTTCGTATTCCTGATAAGAACCACAGTAAGTTGAATACGTTTTAATAAAACTTAAGAGTAATTATCCAGTTTGTTCCTGAGTGTGCTTAAGAGACCTTTGGATATTCAATGTTTTATATATTGCTATCTGGTAGCTATTTAACGGTCTCAGAATTCATGTATTGATGTTTTAAAGTGAAACAGTTTTAAGGTAAAAGCAAACAAGTGAGTTTGGAATACGAAAGGTTCATTAACTTGCCAGTCGTAGTATATATAATATTATATATTTGGTTCCCAGTTACGAGCTGTAGTATAATATATATTTTGGGTGCTCAGACCCGGCAACCATATAATATATTATGCATATAATTATATCAATATATATCACCTATTAGAATCTATCAGAAAGGCGATGGGAAAAAGAGAAAGTATAATTGTGAATGGAATTAAATCCTCAATAAAGAAGAAAAAGAAGAAATAATCATAGCAACAAACGATTGGGGGAAGTGAATAATATAAAAAGGGTGAAGAAATGGAGACATTTTGAGTGTGATGGGAACAGCGCCATTTAAGAACATTGATGCTCATTTAATTCCTGAAAATACGAAGATCTCTGTATTTATTGATTTTAATTTTGAAATGTAGCTTCAAAAGGGTGAAGAGGCCTAGTGTGGACCATGAGTGAGATTTTTCTGTAAAATAAAAGGCTAAATATAGTTAACTTTTGTATTTTCTATATACTGATGTGCAGTAAGATAGATCATGAAAGATGTGTCTTGAAATCTCTCTCTCTCTCTCTCTCTCTCTCTCTCTCTCTCTCTCTCTCTCTCTCTCTCTCTCTCTCTCTCTGTCTGTGGGTGCACTATGTGACAGCTGTTCCTTTCCCGAGACGTCCTTAATTGGCGCTAACTTTGCAAATTTGCGAATCCCAATTCGATACTGGAGAAGAGACAATGAAATTCCCACAGTTGACATATTGGATTCGTTCGTGTCCAATCTCTGTTCATCTAACTATTGATAGACAAGGAAACATTTCTCTATTGATAGCCGTGAATATTTGGAGGATTATGTACAGTTGGATACAGGAATCTCTGTACACCCTGTCACAATCTTACTGCGCGGCGAGTAACCAAATAGCTAGTGGAGGGAGAGATGGCAGAGGTGGTGGTCCTCAGAGCGAAGTATGCCAGAAATTCATGTGTCCAACTGT
>NC_090756.1:42548364-42555864 GCF_036898095.1 Palaemon carinicauda | reverse complement strand
ATGCCACCATTCGATTTAGAAATTATGATCACATTCATGTATTTTATTGATGTTCCTCTAATAATAATGATTATTATTTGTACGGATGTTGTCTTCATATTATGACACTTTGGTTTTGTTTACAATTTTCAGTGAGAGTTTTGGCGTTGCAATTGGATCTTCGAATTCAGCAACATTCAAAAGCACTTCTTCATAAGAACACTTCAGATCCACGAATCAAGAAGAACTTATGTCCATAGATGGCGTAAGTGTTCCTATATACTTTTTCAGTTTATCTACCGTTCACATTCGTTTTTCATATGAACTATGGAAAGACTATTAGTTTTTTTAGGATTCCATATTAGTTTTGTATTCCTTTTTGCACTTTCCTTTTAGTGTCTGTGGTTTTTCGTTGGTAAATCATTACTTGAATGTTATCTTGCTTGTATGATACATCGAAGCCACAAGTTCCTACCTAACCTAACGTAGGAAACTGTGTCCTTACTCGTTGGCAGGGATTCTCATTATTACCGTGCATCTCTCTCTCTCTCTCTCTCTCTCTCTCTCTCTCTCTCTCTCTCTCTCTCTCTCTCTCATCTGTGGAGGATTTATTTTTGCTTTATTTTAATTTGTGTTTTTGCCAAATCCTGAGAGAGAGAGAGAGAGAGAGAGATGAGAGAGAGAGAGAGAGAGAGAGAGAGAGAGAGAGAGAGAGAGAGAGAGAGAGAGAATTTCATTTGCTTTAGTTTTGCTAAATCGCGCGAGAGTGTGTGTTTGTGTGTGTGTATGTGTGTTTGTGTGTGTGTGTGTCCGCGGTGCGCGCCGAAGAACAAGTGGTATTTAGCGAATGATTGTTTGTAGTGGGAAAGACAGTTGGTACAAATGAGATTGTTTGGTTTATGTTTTTTAGTTAGGTTACGACAGTGGTGAATGTTTCGGAGCGAATGCTTTTTTTATTTGACTGCAGCTTAAGGCAGTTGTGTGAACGCTGGATTATATATATTTTTCGACCAGCGTGGAAGTGTTTTTTTGATTTTCTGAGTAAGTACAGTTTTTGTTTATCTTTGCTTGCAGTGATTGTGAATGATAGGAACAATTTATTATTTATCTTTGATTATAGTGCGATAGTTCAGTTAGTTAGGAGTGTTCATAAGTGTTTTTCTTTTCTATTTTGGCAGGCCGTGATTCCTCCTTTGGAGAGATTCAAGTTTTGAAAGTGGATTATTGTTGATGACCAGGCCTGTAATAAAGGATTGAATTTAGACTCCGCTATTTGATTGCTCAATTGTTGATGACCCGCCTGTATACGATTTTTTTTTTTGGATTGTTTTTGGATTTCTGAACGGATGATGACTTGGCCTTTTGAATTAGGATTGCTGCTGATGATGATGATGAATATGATGATGATGATAACAATGACCCGAATCAGGGAAGTAGTGTGTGCAAATTGCCCACCCAGTGGAATAGTTGACCACCAAGTGGTGATACTGGTAGTTTGCCATAAAAGACAGTTTGGCTTGTGTTGAGGACAGTGTCAGTGTCCTATAAAATAATATATACATATTGGTTGTGGTTTATTTAATTTTAAGTTTGTTAAGGTTTTTTTTTTATGGTGTTTTGGTTTTTGCATATTTAATATTAAGTTTGATCAGTTTTAAGTATTTTGAATGTGGATGCTTTTTGCAGTCGGAGGAGTGTCCTCAGCCTCGGGTAATGGGTTGGTAGTGGAAGAGAAGGTTAAGGTAGGTGATAATGGGAAAGGAAGTGATAGTGATAGTAGTAATAGTGATGTGATATTGAAGATAAGGGAATTAGGCATAGTAAGAATGAACAGAAAGGTGAGAGGAAAGATGAAAGGAAAGGTAAAAGTGGTGTGAAGATAGAGAAGAAAAAGTATCAGGCTGATAGCAAGGACGATCGTGAATGGGTGAAAGTGGTAAGTAAAAAAAAAGGTAAGAAGGGAATGGTTAAGGATAGGAATTTAAGTGTGGAAGTGGATTCATTATATTCAAATGAGGAAGAAGGTAACAAGGGAGTAGACAGTGATGATAGCAGTGAGAATGAACGTGATGTGTGTAAGACTGTGTTTATGAGAGAGGTACCTCGGTGTGAAAGGTTCAATGAGCATAACAGTAGGGATGTATATAATCTTTTCAAGGAGTATGAGAGGTATTGTTAGGATAAGTATGGTGATAGTAAAAGAGTTTGGGCTAGGGAGTTAGGAGAAATATTTGACTGGATATTTGTTGACGATGTATGGAGTGATAATGAGTGTAGGTGACATTGATTATGAAAGTGTGAAAAAGAGAATAATTGAGCAGGTAAAACGTATGAAAGGGAGTGTTAAGTATAAGCGTAAGAATGATTTTGATAAAGCACGGATGAATGCAGGAGAAGCGATATCAATGTACGTATGTAGGTTGGAAACGTTAGCTAGGAAAAAGTATGGAGATGAAGGCATAAATGAGAATAGGGAGTTAATGAAGAAGTTTTTGGCTACTGTACCCGAAAATGTTGCCGAGTTTGTTCATTTGAAACGGAAGGAGAAAATGAGGTGGACGAAAAAAAGATTGACATAAGATGATATTTTAGAGATAGTTGAGGATTACGAGTTGGATAGATGTATGAAAGAAAGTAAATATGTGAGTGTAAGAACTGGAAAGGAGGAAAGTGTACCAGAATTTGTTAGTTTTATAGATGCTGTTATGAGAGGACCGATGAGGGTAGCTGATAGTGTAGTAGATAGGAGTGTTGGGGCGAGTAATGTGGGAATACCTGTAAGGACAAATGAAGGGTTTAGGCAAGGGAATCAGGTTTGGAGGGATAGGAGTGTTAGTGCGCATCGATGTATGTCAGATAGTCGTGTCCGTAATGAAAAGTGTTATAGGTGGTGGAAAGGAAGATCATAAGAAGAATGAATGTAGATGGGCTCTAGGTGCTTGTTTTGGATGTGGTGAGGTAGGGCATAGAATTGGCGAGTGCAAGAAAGAGAAAGGGGTAAAATGTTATCGGTTGTGATATGACTGGGCACATAGCGAGTGGATGTCGTAGTAATCATATGAATGTAATTTGTGGTAATTGTGGTAAGGATGGTCATTATGCTAGAATGTGCAAGGAACCGCGGGGTAAGTGTACTGCATGGGGTGTAGATGGGCATGTATCTATGGTATGTAGGAAGAAGGGAGTAAATCAGCCAGGATGTTCGGGAAACTAGAGTGTAAGAGGGTTCAGCTGGGTGAGTCCTCCTGTGTGTGTGGAAGGAATAGGATTAATGTTTGTGAGAATGGGATGAGTAATTGGTTGGATATGAGCAAGTATGAATCTAGTATGCATGAAAAATTAGGGCTGGAAAATAAACAATTAGTGTTAGTTGAATATAGGAAAAAGAGGCGTTTGAAAGTTTTAAGTGAGGAGAAAGTGCAAGGGTAATTTATAGGAATAGGTAAGAATACGAATAAGCATGACAAGGGTGTAAATGTACAAGTGAGTGTGGAGGATAAATGTATTAATACAGATGAAAGGTGGCTGAGTATGAATGATACTTATAGTGTGTGTGGCTTTTCGTTAGATGATGTAAAAGAAAAAATGAATAACGCAAGAATGAGAGACAGGAGAATGATAAGTAGCATGAATGAATCTTTTGCTAAGGTTGAGATTGTTTTTGATGAAATGGTTGAACTGTTTACAGAAATGAGTGTAATTATAGGGCCAGATGGGAACGAGGTAGATATGATTGTACATGATATATTAGCTGATAGCGATTTAGATAGAAATAGTGTTAATATAGCGAATGATGGTGATAAGGAAGAAGTGAATGAGAGAGTATATGGAGGCCCAGTTACTCGGAGTAGAGGTCCCGTTCCGACTGCGACTGGGTAATGAAAAAAATATTGTCAGTTTTGTGTGAGTAGGATTTGGCAAAGTAAGGGGCGAGGAATGTGGAGGATTTATTTTTGCTTTATGAGAGAGAGAGAGAGAGAGAGAGAGAGAGAGAGAGAGAGAGAGAAGAGAGAGAGAGAGAGAGAATTTCATTTGCTTTAGTTTTGCTAAATCGCCCGAGAGAGTGTGTTTGTGTGTGTGTATGTGTGTTTGCGTGTTAGTGTGTCCGCGTGCGCGCCGAAGAACAAGTGGTATTTAGCGAATGATTGTTTGTAGTGGAGAGACTGTTGGTACAAATGAGATTGTTTGTTTATGTTTTTAGTTAGGTTACGACAGTGGTGAATGTTTCGGAGCAAATGCTTTTTTTATTTGACTGCAGCTTAAGGCAGTTGTGTGAACGTTGGATTATATATATTTTTTGACCAGCATGGAAGTGTTTTTTTTTTATTTTCTGAGTCAGTACAGTTTTGTTTATCTTTGTTTGTAGTGATTGTGAATGATAGGAACAATTTATTATTTATCTTTGATTATAGTGCGATAGTTCAGTTAGTTAGGAGTGTTCATAAGTGTTTTTCTTTTTTATTTTGGCAGGCCGGGATTCCTCCTTTGGAGAGACTCAAGTTTTGAAAGTGGATTATTGTTGATGACCAGGCCTGTAATAAAGGATTGCATTTAGACTTCGCTATTTGATTGCTCAACTGTTGATGACCCGGCCTGTATACGATTTTTTTTGGACTGTTTTTGGATATCTGAAAGGATGATGACTTGGCCTTTGAATTAGGATTGCTGCTGATGATGATGATGAATATGATGATGATGATAACAATGACCCCAATCAGGGAAGTAGTGTGTGCAAATTGCCACCCAGTGGAATAGTTGACCACCAAGTGGTGATACTGGTAGTTTGCCATAAAAGACAGTTTGGCTTGTGTTGAGGACAGTGTCAGTGTCCTATAAAATAATATATACATATTGGTTGTGGTTTATCTAATTTTAAGTTTGTTAAGGTTTTTTTTGGTGTTTTGGTTTTTGCATATTTAATATTAAGTTTGATCAGTTTTAAGTATTTTGAATGTGGATGCTTTTGGTGTTGATTATTTTAGTTTGTAAGGTAATATAGCTTTAAGGTTATGTTTTGTTTCAATTTTCCTTCTGTCCAAGAGTCCGGTTGATAAAGTAAGGGGAAAGTTTGTGTTGTGGGACAATATTCAGTTAGAGTGATTCAAGGGTGTGGGGGTTGTTTTGCAACATTCCGCCACATTATTTTGGCGCCCGAACAGGGACAGTCGAGGTGGGATTGAACCAGACTCTTTCACAAAGGTTATATTTAAGATTTAGATTTAAGGTTAACGACAATGGAAGGTAAATTAAAGGCTTTGGAGGAGGAATTGCGGCATTATAAAGAACGGGAGCAGATGTTGATAGTTGAGAAAGAGAGGTTGCTAGTAGAGAATGAGAGGTTGAACTGGGAGAATGAGGCGATGCAGAAGGAGCTTAGGGAGTTGAAGGGAACTGTAGAGAAAGTGGAAGAATGTTTTGAGATGAGGATGAAAGAGAATGAGGAACGGATGGAGAACCGATTGGAAGCTATGATGGGGCAAGTCATGGGGATGATGAAAACTATAATGGTGAAGGTGCAGTCGGAGGAGTGTCCCTCAGCCTCGGGTAATGGGTTGGTAGTGAAGAGAAGGTTAAGGTAGGTGATAATGGGAAAGGAAGTGATAGTGATAGTAGTAATAGTGATGGTGATATTGAAGATAAGGGAATTAGGCATAGTAAGAATGAACAGAAAGGTGAGAGGAAAGATGAAAGGAAAGGTAAAAGTGGTGTGAAGATAGAGAAGAAAAAGTATCAGGCTGATAGCAAGGACGATCGTGAATGGGTGAAAGTGGTAAGTAAGAAAAAAGGTAAGAAGGGAATGGTTAATGATAGGAATTTAAGTGTGGAAGTGGATTCATTATATTCAAATGAGGAAGAAGGTAACAAGGGAGTAGACAGTGATGTTAGCAGTGAGAATGAACGTGATGTGTGTAAGACTGTGTTTATGAGAGAGGTACCTCGGTGTGAAAGGTTCAATGAGCAAAACAGTAGGGATGTATATGAATTTTTCAAGGAGTATGAGAGGTATTGTCAGGATAAGTATGGTGATAGTAAAAGAGTTTGGGCTAGGGAGTTAGGAGAATATTTGACTGGATATTTGTTGACGATGTATGGAGTGATAATGAGTGTAGGTGACATTGATTATGAAAGTGTGAAAAAGAGAATAATTGAGCAGGTAAAACGTATGAAAGGGAGTGTTAAGTATAAGCGTAAGAATGATTTTGATGAAGCACGGATGAATGCAGGAGAAGCGATATCAATGTACGTATGTAGGTTGGAAACGTTAGCTAGGAAGAAGTATGGAGATGAAGGCATAAATGAGAATAGGGAGTTAATGAAGAAGTTTTTGGCTACTGTACCCGAGAATGTTGCCGAGTTTGTTAATTTGAAACGGAAGGAGAAAATGAGGTGGACGAAAAAAAGATTGACATGGGATGATATTTTAGAGATAGTTGAGGATTACGAGTTGGATAGATGTATGAAAGAAAGTAAATATGTGAGTGTAAGAACTGGAAAGGAGGAAAGTGTGCCAGAATTGGTTAGTTTTAGAGATGCTGTTATGAGAGGACCGATGAGGGTAGCTGATAGTGTAGTAGATAGGAGTGTTGGAGCGAGTAATGTGGGAATACCTGTAAGGACAAATGAAGGGTTTAGGCAAGGAATCAGGTTTGGAGGGATAGGAGTGTTAGTGCGCATCGATGTATGTCAGATAGTCGTGTCCGTAATGAAAAGTGTTATAGGTGTGGAAAGGAAGATCATAAGAAGAATGAATGTAGATGGGCTCTAGGTGCTTGTTTTGGATGTGGTGAGGTAGGGCATAGAATTGGCGAGTGCAAGAAAGAGAAAGGGGTAAAATGTTATCGGTGTGATATGACTGGGCACATAGCGAGTGGATGTCGTAGTAATCATATGAATGTAATTTGTGGTAATTGTGGTAAGGATGGTCATTATGCTAGAATGTGCAAGGAACCGCGGGGTAAGTGTACTGCATGGGGTGTAGATGGGCATGTATCTATGGTATGTAGGAAGAAGGGAGTAAATCAGCCAGGATGTTCGGGAAACTAGAGTGTAAGAGGGTTCAGCTGGGTGAGTCCTCCTGTGTGTGTGGAAGGAATAGGATTAATGTTTGTGAGAATGGGATAAGTAATTGGTTGGATATGAGCAAGTATGAATCTAGTATGCATGAAAAATTAGGGCTGGAAAATAAACAATTAGTGTTAGTTGAATATAGGAAAAGAGGCGTTTGAAAGTTTTAAGTGAGGAGAAAGTGCAAGGGTTATTTATAGGAATAGGTAAGAATACGAATTAAGCATGACAAGGGTGTAAATGTACAAGTGAGTGTGGAGGATAAATGTATTAATACAGATGAAAGGTGGCTGAGTATGAATGATACTTATAGTGTGTGTGGCTTTTCGTTAGATGATGTAAAAGAAAAAATGAATAACGCAAGAATGAGAGACAGGAGAATGATAAGTAGCATGAATGAATCTTTTGCTAAGGTTGAGAATGTTTTTGATGAAATGGTTGAACTGTTTACAGAAA
>NC_090756.1:42542331-42547864 GCF_036898095.1 Palaemon carinicauda | reverse complement strand
AATACCTTAACCCTTTACTAGACATAGACATTAACTATAGACTTAATTCTCAAATTGTCAGTTTTTATGTATTATTATTATTATTATTATTATTATTATTATTATTATTATTATTATTATTATTATTATTATTATCATTATTACTTGCTAAGCTAAAACCCTAGTTGGGAAAGCAGAATGCTATAAGCCCAAAGGCTTCAACAGGGAGAATAGCCCAGTGAGGAAAGAAATCAAGGAAAAATAAAATATTTTGAGAAGAGTAACAACATTAAAATAAATATCACCTATATAAACTATAAAAACTTCAACAAAACTAGAGGGAGAAATCTAAAAATAAAATAGTTTGCCCGAGTATACCCTAAAGCAAAATAATTTCAACCAAAGTCAATAGAATACCATGGCAAAGAGACTAAGGCACAACCCAAGTCTAGAGAACAATGGTTTCAATTTGGAGTGTCCTTCCAAAAAACCCTTCATGCGATATCGTAATTATCAAAATATCTAAAAATATAAATAGGCATATTCATGATTACTCTCAGAAATCATCTTCCAAACTTGTAGATCAAAGGAAATATGAATTTCGTATTATGTAATCTATAGTGAACTACAGCAGCGAAAAAAAAAAAACAATGAAAAAATTATTTGTGTTTGAGGTTTCAACTTGACATATTCTCCTTTATTGACATGTCAAAATTGATGTATAAAAATATAAACATTTCACACCAATAAAACGAGTTACGTACAAATATTTATGCCATCAATCATTGCAATGACAGATATCAGTCGTACGAAACTGACGAGGATATATTTGGAAATTTTTGATTGACAGGAATATTCTGTTAGAACTCAAACGAAATTTTTATATATATATATATATATATATACACACACACACACACACATATATATATATATATATATACATATATATATATATATATATATGTATATATATATATATACCTATTTACACACATATATATATATATATATAAATATATATATATATATATATATGTGTGTGTGTGTGTGTTTATGTGCGTGTATAAATATATATATATATATATATATGTATATATATATATATATATATATGTATAATTGTATATACACATGTATATATATATATATATTTATATATATATATATATATATACGTATATATATATATATATATATATTATAAATGTATATATATATATATACATGTATAAATTTTTATATATATATATATATATATAAATATATATATGTATATATATATATATATATACATATATATATATATGTTTTTACATATGCAGCATATATATATATATATATATATTTATATATATATATATATATATACGTTTATATATAAATACATATATATATATATATATATATGTATATATATATATATATATATATTTATATATATATATATATATATTTATATATATATATATATATATGTATATACATACTTCCTCCTCTACTATTACCTTGGCTTTCCCACTCGTTTCGGGTAACACGATATATATATATATATATACATATATATATATATATATATACTTCCTCCTCTACTATTAGCTTGCTGTTCCCGTTCGTATGGGGTAACGCGATATATATGTATATATATATATATATATATATAAATATATACATATATATATATATATATATACACATACTTCCTCCTCTACTATTACCTTGGCTTTCCCACTCGTTTCGGGTAACACGATATATATATATATATATATATACTTCCTCCTCTACTATTAGCTTGCTGTTCCCATTCGTATGGGGTAACGCGATATATATGTGTATATATATATATATATATATATGTATGTATATATATGTATATATATATGTATGTATATATACATATACATATATATATATATATATATACATACTGTATATATATATATATATATATATATTCCTTTCATGCTGATAGAAAACCAGTCAGAAATCAGTAATCTCTCGCATATTACTCAAACTATCGTAATGTAGATATGAGGAAGTGCACTCAGTCACACCATTACTGAATGCTGAGTCCCTCTGGTAACTCGCCGCGCAGTAACGGTGTTACATCATGCACTGGCGAGGTTTGTCAGGATTGCCATTGTTTGGACACAACTTTCTTGCCCAAAAGATATTCCCATAATTTTTCAATAGACAGAAACATGAATATGGCAGTTACTATTGTGTTTCATTTTTTTTCTCGAGCCACCCCCTGTCAGGAAAAATATTTAGACGTGGTATATTCATATATGTGTCCTTTTTGAGTCACCTCTGCTGGATTGATTTAGCTGTGAGCGATCAGAATAGAATCTCCCAACATCACCAATCAGCTATGGCCATCGTTTAAAGGTTTAAAGGCAGATCATAAATGGCAGAGGCAAGGGACAATAACAATGCCTAGCTAGCAAAACAATGTCCTAGAGACCTACCATATATACAAATAATCTTTGGCCAAACCCCATCACCACTCAAGTTAGGACCAGTGAGGGCAAAGCAATGGCTGCTGATGACTCAGCATGTAGACCTACAGGCTCACCTAAAATCCCTTATCCATAGCTTACAAGGATAGTAAGGTTACAAACACTACAATGAAATAACAAGCCTTAGCGGGACTCGAAAACCAGTCCGGCAAAATACCAGGCAATGACGTTTCCAATAGCCCAACAGTCAAACCCAAGATATGAATAAGGACATGTCTGAGGCCTTTGTCTTACATTGGACTAGAGACGGCTGTTGTTTTTGTTGTTGTTGTTGTTGTGTCCATGTATACATAATAGAACGACAGCAAAAGTTTCATATCAAAATAAAAATCTATCGATGGAAGGAGTGATTTCTTGACTCTGATCCTTTGATATCGAAGAGAATGAGGTTACCTGATTTCCCCACCAGTTCCAGTAGAAGAAACTGGTCTGATTGGACCAAACAAAACGGTTTTTCATTCAGGTGAAGTTGGTTGATTGGATGTTCAATGTATCCCAAAAGATTTTTACTTAGAAGAGACAAACATGTTGACACTGATTCTATAGGCAATTAATAAAGGCAAACATTTTAATGTTATTTACATTGACATAGTTGTTTTTTTTTGCTTCAAAAATGTTTTGCTGAGAAATCAAGAACATTGTTTACGAAGAGTATAAAAAATATTTGGATCTGAAAATAAAAAAAAAAAAAATGTTTTGGAATTAGGAATTTCAGCTAAATGGACAAATTGCTATATAAGAACTTCGAAATGAAATTAAAACTGAATATAAATTGTATTGAATATATATATATATATATATATATATATATATTTATATATCACCGTTAAAGTCTATAATTTAGTTGATGCATGAAATAACTATAGAGTTCATGAAGTAACGGGGTGTTTTAATTAAAGTATATAAAAGACATTTTTTTCACAAATTAACTAGATATTACATGCAATAACTAGGGATTATATGAAATAACGAACGTTAATCGGGTAAAGTATATAAACAGATTTTAATATACCATCAATCACTTGGCTTTGTCGTGGTTTACCGTGAGCCAAACCAGTTTTGAGCTTCCAATAACAGAATTGGAAAATTCGCGCCCATTATCAGACTGTTACAAACATGGTGCCCCAAAATTAGTAAATACAGCAACTAAATTGTAAGTAACCTCATCAGCATTTTTAAACATTAAAGGGCGTGAGGCAATGCACTTTGTTAAAAGGTTCTGATAAACAAAACTAAATTTGCATTTACCAATAGGTTGGGACTACAGGTCGATCAAGCCTAACTGGCATCCGCTGTTATAATGCTTAAACACCGTTGGTTTAACAGTTATACCTTTCTTGATACCACTTTTTCTGAAATGTTTGACAACACTGTGTTTCTATTTGTAAAGTTTGTTTACCTCATGAAGGGTACGATCCTAGCCTTCATGTCCAAGAATACAATGTGGGCTATACAGAATGTCACATAGAATCTAATGGTATCCTTATAGCTGCACTTAGGAAAAATTAACTTGTAAATCTCTTGTACTTCAAGCACATCGTTGTGTTTTAATAACCAAATATCTGAAAAAAAAAAATTTCTTCCTAAGGTTTTTAAATTTTTTACTTGACTAAGAAGATCTTCATACTTGTTATTAGACAGTGAGGCATTGTTGGCAGCAACCGGTAACTCCTTCAGTTTTGCTAAGAAATCTTCCCTAATATATTCCATTTTTAAGATGAAATAAATAAAAAAATAAAACCATAATAGTCATTGCATTGAATAACTGTACCAAAGAAGACAAACAAAAGGACTGAAACTAACGAAGACTTCCATTTGTTGCCAGAGATCAGGTAGACATAAGAATACCTATATTAGTAAGAAATTTATATACTCTTCCTGATCAACGTATGAGATTTCCTGGAATAGCTAGTTAAATTGTATAATTTTAATATATTACATACTTTATCTGGTAATTTTGGCTATTTCATGAAATCGCGAGCTATTTCATGCATTACCGGATATTTGGTTTGTTTATGCGAAGGATTTATTGGCTCAGACAAGAGGACCATCTCCTTCCCTACCTATGTGACGAAGAAACAGAGGACTTCAAAAACTCCAACGAGGCCTCCACTGGAAGGAAAGCCATTAAGCGCTCTGCTACTGGCAAGCAGTTCAGTAATGCTTCAAGGAGCGTCGTCTGTAAGGATTATCCGAAGGAAGATCTCAAGACGAGCAATAGCGTTAGTGATGACAGTGCAGTTAGATTCAGTGTTGCTCCTGTTATACGAAAACAAGAGATTTTGATCTCAGTGGCGTGTGGCAGTTTGTTCGACAAGAAAAATGGATTTTGAGCATTTGCACACAAATTACTTGACTACTTCCGTTGCGAAGTGGTTGAATGAGTTTATAAAAGCTCAAAACAAAAAAGCTCACATTAATGAAGGAAATTATAAGCATCTTGGGAACCCATCGCAAATGACATTCTGTAAGACCTCTTCTTGTTATGAAAACAACAACAACAACAACATGAGCGAAGCTTTCCGGCAAGATTTAGGTAAACCAAGGTATATAGAATAATTGAGAGAAGTACAGTCACTTTAGTCGCGGGGGTAGTTGCGGGGTATTTCCGTGACGCTCCTGGAGGTCAGGATGGGAGCGGTCAAGGGAACAACTGAACTTGAGTACCTTGCGTCGAAGGGATTAGGCCTGTCTGCAAGTGTGTGTGATGTCCTTTTCACTCTTTTATCTTGCATACCTTTGGTGTTCTTTTGAATTCATAGAGGTCACTGTAATGCACATGCAAAATCGTGGATTGGTAATTTGGATCCCTAATATATAATAGAAACCATAAACTAATATGCTTGATAGGACTTGAAAAATATCCAATTAACATTTGACCTGGTATTTATTTACAAAGACTTATTTACAATTTTACAATACATTATTTGATTAACTAACATAAATGTACATAGATAACACATAATAGTATCTGGCTTCATAATAGAAATGAGAAATATTTAGTAAAAGTAAAAAAAAAAATAAATCTATGGCGT
>NC_090756.1:42524938-42526831 GCF_036898095.1 Palaemon carinicauda | reverse complement strand
AAGGATACAAGTTTTACTAACACTTTGTGTTAAGGGTGTTCATAGTCTAAATGTTTTTGACGTAAACTAACGTCATCGAGGCGAATGTAGTCCACCAGAAGGAAGATTGTAGAAAACGGGGTTTTTATGACCACAAAATATCTATAAAAAGTTTCGTACCCTACGGTGATGGGTTATCGGAAACCATAAGAGTCCATGTATATATATATATATATATATATATATATATATATATATATATATATATATATATATATATATATATATATATATATATGTATATATATAATTTATTTATCTTTGGGTACATGTGTGTGGGGGTGGGTGGAGGCTGTGCTAATGCGGCATATAATTATTGCCATTTATGCCCAATGAAGCTAATTTCCTCGCACTCCAGCCTTGCCTGTTTTCAGTCGATAAAACATTACTAAACCGTTGCATTTAACAATTCTTTTGAGGCCTCAGTGAATCGTGAAAATGGAAAATTAATTATAAAATGACCTAATTCGGATAAATGAATTATAATGAAGCCACTGATTTATACGAAGCAAATGCAAATGAATTATAAATAATTCGCACTGGGTTCCGTTACTTTGGCTTTCACACGGATGCGATAGTATTATTATTATTAATATTATTATTATTATTATTATTATTATTAGTAGTAGTAGTAGTAGTAGTAGTAGTAGTAGTAGTATCAGCAGCAGCAGCAGCAGCAGTAGTAGTAGTAGTGGTAGCAGTAGTAGTAGTAGTGTTAGTATAGCTTTTAACGTTTAAACTTACAGCGAATGTTTTTATGTTGCACAGGCTGACTTAAGTCTCTTCTTAGATTATATTAAAGCTTTTTTTTTTTAATATTGTTACTGCTCTCTAGATATTTTATTTAAATTGCTCATTACTTCTCATTTAGTTTATTTATTTCCTTTCCTCAATGGGTTATTTTCCCTGTTCTAGCCTTTGGTCTTATAACATCCTGCTTTTTCAACTAGGGTTGTAGCTTAGCTAATAATAATAATAATAATAATCATAATGATAATAATAATAATAATAATAATAATAATAATAATAATAATAATAATAATAGTAGTAGTAGTAGTAGTAGTAGCTCAGCTACAGTTCTAGTTGGAAAAGCATGATATTATAAGCCTAAGGGCTCCAACAGGGAAAAATAGCCAATTGAGGAAAGGAAATAAGGAAACAGATGAAATAGTGTGCCTGAGGGTACAGAACCCTCAAGCAAGAGAATTCTAACCTAAGGCAATACGAAGTTGGATTGCTTTGAGTGATCAGACGAAATAGCCCACCATCACCAATCCGCAGTTACCAGCGCGGTGATGAAAATGTCCAAACCCAAGATATGAATAAGGATAGGTCTGAGGTCTTTGTCCTGCTGTGGACTAGAAACGACTGTATTTGTTGTTGTTGTTGATAATTAAACTTAATCATGGCCATAAAACGGTCCTCATTAGACAATGCACAAACAAATATAAAGTTTTAATCAATCTAGGAGATTTTCAGGTATAATTAAACCATCTAATTATTGTCTGCAATTTTATCTTCAGTAATTCATTCACCAAAGTTCTTGAGGATGATGATACACATCTGGCATTAACTCCTCCGAATCATCAGCCTTCAATCTTTTTAGTTTTTAAAACTGTGGTGATTTTTTGTGGCTTCTTGCATTCTGAATCCTCCCATTACTGCAAACTCCACAGTTGGTGAATCAACTTCTGTATCTCGGAAGAAACTTCCTTCTAATAATAACTTCCAAAACTTTAAGTTTTTATCGTAAACAAGAAGAACCGGTAACTTCTTACCAACATACGTAAACATCACAGTGTTTTACAAATCTCTGCATTCTGGATGCTGCAAAGATAAATTGCTAACATTAAA
>NC_090756.1:42514938-42522438 GCF_036898095.1 Palaemon carinicauda | reverse complement strand
AAGTATAGTTTGGCGTCTTGCAAGAAAACCGCTAAAATGAAAAATAATGAGGTTCTGAGAGCAATTTTAAACTCTGGGAAAGGTTGTCGTAGTTTCTGAAAACAGAAAATGTTATTACAGTACCTCATAGATAATTAGCATATTCACCCCCCCCCCCTTAGCAGAGGAAGAGGAAGATGGGCCGTTGTTAATTGGAGACTCTAAGGTGATGTACCAAGGGGAGCACTTTGACCTCAGAAAGAGGAGTAGGGTCAGGTCTTATCCAGATACCGACGGACGGAAGATACAAGAAGTGGTCAGTAAAACAATAACAGAGAACAAGAAGACCATTATAATTGTTCAGGTAACCGGAATTTAGATATTACTAAGAAATGATACTGATGGCCAAACAGAACCTTTGGTTAAACAGCTAGAAAAAAAAATGTTGAAACAGGTAGAAACAATACCAATAATACTAAAGTTATTGGTATTCTCCTAAGACTCAATGTCAACCCCTTCACCTTAGTAAGGCCTTTGGGATAAACGAAAGGCTTAAGGGCACATGCCAGAAAAATAAAGTGAAATTTATAGATTTTTGGGACACTTTCTATGACAATAGAAAATTATACAAAGGAAACGAGACACACTTTAGTGAAGAAGGCAAGAGAGTATACAGAAACCAACTTAATCTCAGCCTGTTCAATTACTTAAACACAATAGACCAAGAACAAACTAGACCTTTAGAAAATCCTACAACAACAAATACAGGAAATTTTGTAGAAAACTTGGATAATACAGAAGAGCAAGCAGTCACCACATGCAAATATGAAAACACACACAAGTTACTAGATACGATGTAAAGTGAGATAAACCTAGATCAGGTAAATCTAAAGTAATGTAGTGTTCTCTCTCTCTCTCTCTCTCTCTCTCTCTCTCTCTCTCTCTCTCTCTCTCTCTCTCTCTCTCTCTCTCTCTCTCTCTTATGCAGCCAAGCAAGCAGTCACCATATGCAAATATATAAACACACCCAAGTTTGTGGGTACGAAGTAAATTGAGATAAACCTAGATCATTCAAATCTAAAGTAATGTGGTGTTTCTCTCTCTCTCTCTCTCTCTCTCTCTCTCTCTCTCTCTCTCTCTCTCTCTCTCTCTCTCTCTCTCTCTCTCTCTCTCTCTCATGCAGCCAAGAAGGCAGTCACCATATGTAAATATATAAACACACACAAGTTACTGGGTACGAAGTAAAATGAGAAAAACCATGATCAGTCAAATCCAAAGTAATGTGGTGTTCTCTCTCTCTCTCTCTCTCTCTCTCTCTCTCTCTCTCTCTCTCTCTCTCTCTCTCTCTCTTTCTAGTAATGGTTATCCTTCCCCGAATAGAGATAACCTTGTCATGAAGGATATGGGGTAGGGTGGAATACGTGGGTGAGAGAGCTGTTACAACTCTCGATTTCAATGTTCTACAACAAATACGTTTCCTGTAGAGCCATTCCTTTTTAGCAGACGCCATCTTTGACGGTTGCTTGGAGTTTTTTATGCCTCTTTTTATAGCTCTTTGATTGATTTAGGGATCATGGATGCCTCAGCTTCTGTCACATCAACTAAGTTGAGCACCCTTTTCTTGTGTGTTGGAAAATTTCGCATCCCCACCCCGTGTTTCACTCGATATGAATGCTTTTTATTGCCTGTGACCGGCATGTGGTTGGCGCCGTTGCATCATGTTTCCAAATTGCTCAGAAAGGCTTATTTATTTAGTTATATTATTCTTTAACAGTGTGGTATGATTATCGGGTATCCCGCCCCTTTTTCTGTTTTTTCTTGTGTGCCTTTTATCAATCTTGACGTAGGCTAGCTCTACCCTGGCCGGCGGCCATGACTGGTGAATTCACACGTGTGTACCATCCCCTTTTTCACCTAACGTTACTGGTTTTGTGAGGTGGCCAATCCTCCCATGCTGTCGATTCGTCACAGCAGGAGGCTGCAGTCCTGAAGGTCCCTTTGGCAGTTGGATAGTGTTTTACAGTTGTCCTAGGTTGACTGTCTTCACTTTTCCCTCAGCCTATATGTTTGGCAAGTTGATACAGATCTTAGGAACTTGTTCCCTGTGTCTACTTCTTGTTTACCCATTGGAACTCATTAACACCTGCTCTAATGCTGACAGGTAGACCCCCTTGTCTCGCCTTACTCATTCTTAAGCTTCATTCTTAGTTTTTTGTAGGCTATGGCTGGTTGTGAGGACTTTTCCTCTGTTCCCTATCACTGCAGACCCCTTAGAACATTATTCTTGTTCTAATATGGTGGTTAGGCCTTCCTATCCTGCTGCCTTACCAATTTCTGAGTCTCCCTTCACCGCCCTTTTCCCTTCCCATTTTGCCTGCAAGTGTGTCTACCTGCTGTGGAACTTTGTTCTCATCCCTTTCTGCTCCCATGGCGACTGAAGTACTCTTCGTTGCCATCTTTGGACAGGATAGCTTGTTGGCTATCTATCCAGGCCCTAGGTGGACATGATATTTTCCTTCCCTGGATTAGTTCTCTCTGCCACCATAGAGACCACTCTTCGGTGGTTTCTCTGCCCCTTCTCCTTCCTGGTTAGGCCATATCATGACTGTACTGGGGACTACAGTTCCTATTGTATAGTCATCTTACCTTAGCCATCGAGTTTTCCCTCACCCACTAGATGGGCTAGGCTTGCTTGTACAGTTTTCCTTTAGCCTAATCCTATCCAAGCGAAGAATTGGTACTACTTGGGGTTCCCCTCTGTCGCTTTATCAGTTGCCTATTCTGTGATTGCAGCTTCTCATCCTTAGCTATGTAACTCTTACTGCGCAGTCTTGACTCCTTTGCCTGGTTAGTTTATCTTGGCAGAAGTGTCGCCTTCTGTCTCTGCTTCCAGTCTAGTCATGTTGAGTTCTTCTAGATTTGGATGTGTGTTGGCTATGGGACATTGCCTCTGCCGCTTTAGCTGCAGCCTTAGACTGGTCATCTGCTCTTTCTTCTCCTCTTCCTATTGGTCAATTGTAGCCTGCCTGGTTGTCAGGATATCCCTTGAATTTCAAATTCTTGGGGCCTGGCCATCCTGTATGGCTTTCACTATCTTACGGGCTAAAACGCCCTCTTTTTCATGAGTTAATGATAATGACCAGGTCTTGGCAGGTTTCCTTATTCGCTGCTTTGCATTCCTATAAATCTCCCTCTAATTGTGGATCCTTCCCAATGGGATTGTCCTCTCTCCTCTTGTCGACTGAGCAATCCCTCTACCAGGCTGTGTCAACATGCCTGGGGTGTTGAAAGGTCAGTTTATATCATGGTTGCTAGAAGTAGCTGCCGCCTTACACCCAGCTACTGCCGGGGGCAGTTGTTGGCTTAAGCAGTATGATAAGTGAATTTGCCATCTTAGGTTGTCTAATAAACTGTCTTTGTAAGTACTGGTGTTCCTCTGATGTGATTCTATTCTCCATATTCCAACCACTCTGTCATTAATAGTTTTTCATAAATCTTCAATGATTTCTGAGCTGGTTGGCATAAGTCTCAATTATTTTGTAGTCTTAGCCATATTATAGCCAATATGAATATTTATGCTAGGATTGCTTTTAAGCCTATTTTCTGTAGAATTTTTATGTATGCTATCTTTAGGAATGAAAATATTTCAATTATTTGTATTCATTGAAATTGTTCCTTTTTTTACAGGTTGCTGATGAAATCGAGTGTTCAACTGTCCCTCTACCAGGTGAGTCAACTTGCCCTGTGGTCACAAGATTTGGCGGAAACATGTGGACTGTCATATTTCCAAAGGGTATCTTGCAATCTGGGAACCTACTAACTGTTAGGTTTGCAATGGCCTACTTCACACCGGCCTCCACGCCACCGAGGTCTCCTCAGATGTGTAAGCGAAGAGTCGGAAGACAATTTGCCACTTGGTTAGAGGCTTCCAGAAGAGTTTTCAACAAGGTGCCCCTTATCTTCCTTCTATATAACTTAAGGAACTCCTCTTTCCTAAGGCCGAGGTGACCATTGTTCTTGGGCATCAGTTACCAACGATTCAACTCGCGCTGGTACCAGTAGATCATGTGGATGATGTAGTCCGGGATACTCTGCATGTCATGCTGCTCAGGCCCCAGCTAGTCTACTTCACCCCTGTTCTTACGCCAGATGAAGGTTTGTTTCCAGGTCAAATGGAATCTATGGCATCCCTGAAAGCTTTCAGGGAAAACCTAAATGCCAAACATGAACTTTATCAAGTGGATCTAATCATGAAAACAGAAGCTTTTCCATGAAAGCTTTCATGGGAAACCTAAACTCCAGACATGAACGTTCTCAAGCGGACCTAATGGCGAAAATAGAAGCTTTACAAAAGGCACCTACTTCTAAGGCTCCCCCAGCTTTGAACCTACCTGAATGCAAAGTTAAGAACCCTTGGCATTATGCTGAGCATATGACCTTAAGTGAAGGGTACCTCTACATCAGAGAGGGTTTGGGTTCCAAGCCAGTCTCGTACTTGGAATTCTTCCCTTCGATTAAAAGTAATCCTTACTGCTACTTAAGGCTTAAATCGGAAGCGGCCATTAAGGATAATAGGATCCCTGGAGAAACAGTCATCCTGGACCACAGCAAAACTCATTCTCTTTTATTAAGGATGGCCAAATTCACTAATAACCAACTTTCTGCTTTTGGCATGAAGCATCCACCTTTGTAACTTCCAAGGATACTGTCTTTTGTTTCACCTGTAAAAGCTTAGAGGTTGTAAATAAAGCAGTAGTGGAGAGTAGACCATTACCAGTGCTAGAGGATTACAAACCTGTCTCCCTAGCCAGACAAACGGAAAGATGTCTAACATACTTTTACTGTTGAAAAATTAGATAAAGACATCGGAGGCAAGCAGTTATATGAGAAACTGACTTGAATTCTTGAATTCCGATTGAGGGAAGAATTGGAAGATGAAGAGATACTATCTGCCTCATTATCCTTCCTATATTTATCATTGATGCTAGTTAGAAACTATTACAAATCTGATCTCTTCCCTGTCTTGGTAAAGACTCACTTGACCATGTTCCATAAAGATTTCCATGATTTCTTCCTCGCCAGAAGAGGAGGTAGAGAACATGTCCTAGCCGTAGCAATGATCAGGCAGGAACCTAGAAAACTGATTGACTCTAACATCTAGAGGAAAGACCTCTTCCCCCAAAAATTGGTTAGGGAAGTCATGGACAAAGTGGCTCAGGAAAATATTAGCCCTGTAGAAAAGTGGGGTATGTCCTCTAAAAGGAAATTTATCCCCGGAGAAGGACAACAACCTAAGGGTAAGAAGCCTAGAAGACACTTTAAGGGAAGGAAATCCTTTCCTGCTGTGACAGCCTCAGTTGCCGCCATTCCTCAGACTGTGTACACGGTTCCCCAGCAGTATGTGTCACAGTCTCCAGCCTTCAACCCTGTATATGAGAGAGCCACCACTATATTTCACCCTGTCAGAGTTCAAAAGAAGAGCTCCAGTGGCAGGGGAAGGTCTGGAAAATGCATTCAGTCTAAAGGCCTAGGAAGTAGAGGCAAGGCAGTTAAAGAAGCAGGTCCTTCACAACAATAATGAGAAGCTACCAGTAGGGTTGACGTCTTTACCCATTCAGGGATGGATGGGAGTTCGACCCCTGGGCTTACAGCATAGTCTCCAAAGGACTTGGCTGGAAATGGAGACAGAAATCACCCCAGTTAAGAGTTCTTCCAATCCACAACCCTGTTCAAGGAGGATTATGTGCAAGATCTTCTCCTGATGGGAATCATCCATTGCACAAATTCCATGAACTTTCTAGGGCAGCTATTCTGCGTGCCCAAGAAAGATTCGAACACTCTTCAAACTGTTCCGGACTTGTCCCAACTAAAAAAATTATTCTGAACGATAAGTTCCAGATGCTGGCTATCCTGCAAATACGGACCCTACTACCCTAGCCGTCTCCATAGATCTTACAGACGCCTATTGGCATCTTCCAATATGTCGGCACTTCTTCCCCTACCATGGTTTCAGATTGGCAAGAAAGGCCTGCGTATTCAGAACAATGCCCTTTGTGCCCAATACAGCTCCAAGGATTTCACAAAACTAGTCGAGGCCATCGTCCAACAATTACTGTAGAGGCCTCCAGGTGATGGTATATCTGGACGACTTGCTGGTCTGGGCTTCAGCAAAGTCAGAGTGTCTTTGTGCAGCCCAAGACGTCATGGAATTCCTATAGTCTCTGGGCTTTCAGATCAACTTCGAAAAGTCCAGGCTGTCTACAGCTCCAGAATTCCAGTGGCTAGGACTTCACTGGAATCTAAAGTCATACATCATCTCTCTACTGCAAGGCAAGAGTTTGTTGCCGTGACAGACCCAATCTTAAAAGCAAGACTCAAAGATGCCATTAGAGTCTGGAGAAGAGAGGCATCAAATGCTCAGAGAGATCTTAGCCACAACACCCCGGTCTTACTGCGAAAGCAGCTTAAGCCGGGGTCTACTGCTAAGAGTTTATGTACACACGTCCCTCTGAAGTATCCTCCTCCTTCGGTGAAAATTCACACAGACACCTCGAAATAAGGTTGGGGTGGGGGACACTCTACTTACAAGAAAGTATAGGGTCGGTGGTCATTTATATTTTGGAAATTTCATATGAATACTCTAGAAGCTATGACAGTGTTTCTGACTCTGAAAATGTTGAACCCAAAGATGAAATCACTCATCAAATTAGTCATCACCAACAGGACGATAGTCCACTGACAAAAGACAGGGCTCCAAGTTTCCTCTGATCAACCATGAGATTCTAGCCATCCTCACTTTAGCAAAGCGAAGGAATTGGCCTCTCTCAGCAGTTCACCTCGAAGGGGTCTGCCATGTGATCTAAGCCTCTGGAAACAGAATGATCTCTGCACACAAAATCTTTCTGTTTCATTCTAGAGCAAGTATCAGAACCATAAATCGATCTCTTTGCAACGAGCTTCAACAAGAAGCTTCCGCGGTATATAGCCCCAAACTTAGATCCTGAAGCGACAGGAATGGATGCGATGTCCCTGGATTGAAACCGGTGATCTCACATCTACATATTTCCACCATTCAACCTCCTAACGAAAGTCCTGAACAAGCTGTGGACTTTCAAGGGAACAGCGGCTCTAGTGGCTCCCAAGTGGCCCAAGAGCAAATGGTATCCTCTTGTTTTGGAACTCAAACCCTTCCAGGTTCCTCTACAATCTCTAGTGCTGTCCCAGGATGTTCAAAAGAAGACTACCATTGCTTCCTCTTGGATAACAAAAAATCTTCAGTTTGTGATTTTCTCGCCCTCGTGGCTCAAAGAAAGTTTGTAGTTACAAAGTAGAGAATTGACTTCATAGAATAGTACAAGCCAACTTCACGAAACAACAATATTTGTCATCAGCCCTCTTCCATTTCTATGGAATTCTTTATTTCTTTCATTTTTTCATTGCATGATCAAGGTCTGGCCTCTACAACTATTGCCTCATGTAAGTCAGTACTAATTAGTTCCATTGCCTATGGTTTTGATATTG
>NC_090756.1:42494938-42507438 GCF_036898095.1 Palaemon carinicauda | reverse complement strand
TATATTTTGAGACCTGTTAGCTTTAAAACGGTAGAATTTTGTATAATTTTCGTATTATCGTCAAGCCAAAATTATAATCATTATCTATCTTTTATTGTTAATAGTCGTAGTAGTAGTAGTAGTAGTAGTAGTAGTAGTAGTAGTAGTAGTAGTAGTAGTAGTAGTAGTAGTGCTTAACGTTTTCAACCAAGCCTTAGCTTACCCTACCGTGAAGCTATTCATAGGTCCCTTAATTATTCCGCAAACTTAACTATAAAAGCTTTTGAAGGTTAATATAAAAAGTCGAAAAATCCTTAAGATTTATCAAAGAAATAAAACAATTTGTAAAAGCAAAATTCTAACAAAAAAAAAATATTTGATATCGGTTGGGAATAGTTTTTAAAATTGCGCAAATTCTGAAACCTGACGTATCACGAAACGGTAACAATCAGCGGCAAAATATCAGAAAATAATGTAATTTGGTTCTTAAGGAAAATCGTCTTAATAGAAAAATTGATTAGTGATTAACACGACTGAAAAATTAAAACTGAATGACATAGAAAGATGGCAACTTTCATAAACAAGAAATAAAAGTGAATTATTATTATTATTATTATTATTATTATTATTATTATTATTATTATTATTATTATTATTATCATTCAGTTGAATTTGACTCTAAATCCAGGATTTAGTCTTGAATATAGAAAAGGAAGGTTAATGGGCCAATTGAAAGTTCAAAGGTTACCTGTACAAAGTCTAAACATCTTTCACAAGAACAAGATACTAAGCTAAAAACTGTGTGCGTCTATATATATATATATATATATATATATATATATATATATATATATATATATATATATATATATATATATATACATACAGTATATATATATATATATATATATATATATATATATATATACATATATATATATATGTATGTATATAATATATATATATATATATATATATATATATATATATATATATATATATATATATATATATATATATATATATATATATATATACTGTACACACACACACACACACACACACACACATATATATATATATATATATATATATATATATATATATATATATATATATATATTTTTTTTTTTTTTTTTTTTTCATATATATATATACACTTATATATAAATATATATGTGTGTATATATGTATATATCATCATCATTTTCATCCTCATCTCCTCTTACGCCTACTAACGCAAAAGGGTCTCAGTTAGATTTCGCCAGTCGTCTCTTTATTGAGCTTCTAGTATCTTGTGGAGCCCACTTAAGAGTTTGGTGATATAATCTGTCTTGGGGAGGGTGAAGATCATGCCCAAACTCTCTCCATCTACCCCTAACCATGATCTCATCCATAGATGGCCCTCGAGTAATTTCTCTTAAAGCTTCATTTCTAACCCTGTCCTGCCATTCAACTCCCAATATTCTTCTGAGGGGTATTTTAAAATCTAAAAAATCTGTTGGATATTATTTCATTGTCGTACCACAGCTCATGTCGATACAGTAACACCAATCTCACTAAACATATGTATAGCCTGAATTTTATATGTAATTTCAAGCGATTTGATTTCCAAATAATACTTAACTTAATCTTTGTCTGATATGCTTTTTTCAATCTTTTAGTAAACTCTAATTTAAAAAAAAAATACACACACAAATATATACAGGATATATATATATATATATATATATATATATATATATATATATATATATATATATATATATATATATATATATAAATCAGCAACATCTGTCTTGGGTTAGAATTCTCTTGCTTAGGGGTACACTCAGGAATTCTATTCTATGTATCTTTATTTCCAGACATATTCTGGCGTTTATCAAACGAGTCAGATATCATCTGGTATCTCAGCTTGGTTGATTTTGAAACAAGGTAGATTTTGCCAATGCCTAAAAAAAAGAAAAAAAAAGAAGTGACATAACCTCCAGAACGAAAAATACATTTCCCCAAGTAAAACAAACAGAGGACTATAGCCTAACCTAACCTCTAGTTCTCCATCTAACCTAACTTAGATGCCATGTACAGTAGACGCCAAAACTGATGCAACAAATTGCAAAATTCTTCCAGACAAATGAATTTCGTCAAGTTATTGTCATCCGCCACCTTTTGATGCATTGTCCTCCTAAAGCTTGTCGCACACTGAGCCGGAACGGAACCGCCCCTTAAGCCACAGAAGCCTCAGGACAGAACAGAAACGACGTCCAGCGCGCACACTGAGCCAGAAGCCACAGAACGGAACCAACGCAGAATTTTAAATAAACGAAGGAAGTTTTCCTTAATCATAACTGAGTTTTTATTTAATTGATATTACAATGATTAGATATTCTGTATATCAATCTTTTATCGAATCCATAAGCCAGATGTTTATATGTTTTCAAAAAAGAAATAATAATAATAATAATAATAATAATAATAATAATAATAATAATAATAATAATAATAATAATAATAATTAATAATCACTCCAAAATTGTTTGTATTAAATCATAAGTTCACATCATTGTTATTGAAGTACATTCGTCAAATTTCTGACGTCAGCAAAAATAATAATAATAATAATAATAATAATAATAAACAATAACAATAAATAATAATCACTCCTAAAATCTTTGTATTAAATCATATGTTTACATCAATGTTATTAAAATACATTCGTCACATTTCTGACATTAGAAAAATATTGGTTGCTATTACACTAACCTCCAAATTCCTCAGCAACCCTCTCCAAAACCACCGCTGCAGTCGTTCTGCGCATGCGTAGCCTGTCAGACGCCAACGACGCTTCAGAAAAAATATCTTTCAAAGAATACTGTGTCGGTTCAGTTATGTTCTGGCGCGTCAGTTCCGTTCTGTTCTGGCCCAATATGCGCTGCCAGGTAAGAATGCATGCTTTCGATTTCTATCAGACGTTTCGGTTCTGATCGGGCGGTTCCGTTCGGGCTCAGTGTACGGCAAGCTTTACTGTTCTCTCAATATTATCTCATCCAAGAGAAAATAATTTACTCTCTCTCTCTCTCTCTCTCTCTCTCTCTCTCTCTCTCTCTCTCTCTCTCTCTCTCTCTCTCTCTCTCTCTCTCTCTTAGAATGCAATTTCCCCCACCATTTCTAGTCTCCCTTTTTGCTCTGTTATTTCTAAAATTTACTCATTTTTCTCTAACAAAAGATATTGCACTTTCAAAGAAATTACATTTTAGAAGCTTCAGTAGATGTTGGAATATCCAAACTTTGTAGAATTCTACTCTGGACGGAAATATTTTATAACCAGTTTCGTAAAACATGCAGATAATTTTAAAGTTATTTTGAAATCTTTTTCGTAGAAAGGCTACATTTCTGCGATCAGAATTTAAAGAAGAAAAGAACCCGAAGAAGTATTCCCCCTTTGCCCTTTTCTAGAGTGACTCTGAACATTTGAAAATCTCCTTTTTTGTATTTCGTTCACAATTTTCCCAACTCTCTCTCTCTCTCTCTCTCTCTCTCTCTCTCTCTCTCTCTCTCTCTCTCTCTCTCTCTCTCTCTCTCTCAGGGTTAGTGAGGAAATTTGCCGTTTGAAGAACATCATTTGAATAAGATATGAAGATATAATGGAGAGTAATGTTCTGTTGCTGATACAAAATATCTTTTGTGTGATGTGTAGGCTACACATAGACCATATTGTTAGGCCTTGGAAGCCGTACCTTATCCATTCCCATACCTTCAAGTATATATATATATATATATATATATATATATATATATATATATATATATATATATATAAAATATATATCATCCGTAACTTGTCCACTGCAGAATAAATGCCTCAGACATGTCCTTCTACTTGTGTCTTTTTATGATCTTTCCGTACCAGACCACACCTGCAAACTTTCCTAGTTCTTCAACCCATGTCTTCTCTTCCTTTCCCTGTTTCTTTTATAATCTCTAGCGACCCATTTTCTTAATAACAATGTTCATCTATTACCTGTCATTCTCATTACACGTCCTGCCTATATCCATTTTTTTCCTTACGTGTTGTTAGCATATTATCTTCTTGAGTTTCTTCTCGTATCCATATTGCTATTTTTCTGTGTCTTAGTTTTATTCCCATCATTATTCTTTCCATAGCTCTCTGAGTTGTAACTAGCTTGTGTTCTAAGGCTTTAGTAAGGCTCCAAGTGTCTGATGCGTAAGCTGATACTGGTAGGGCCATCTCATTAAATATTTTTCTTTTTAGAGAAAGTGGCATTTTACTTTTCATAATATCTTTTTGTTTACTTGAAGCTGTCCATCCGATCCTTTTCTTTCTTTTAATTTTGGTCTCGTGTCCTGGAGATACACTTATTGGATAGATTCAGTATATATACTAGTACTAACAACAATTACTGAAAAAAAAAATTATTAACAAATATTTTTCTTTCCATTTCCTCAACGTTGTTTAGAAGATATTAGTAAATTCGAGATTTTTTTTTTTAAATCCAATATGATATTTTGTCTGATAGAGAGAGAGAGAGAGAGAGAGAGAGAGAGAGAGAGAGAGAGAGAGAGAGAGAGAGAGAGATTCAAGAATCTAGTTTTCATCAGCATTGTTTGGCTCTTTTCCAGACTATGGTACCCATTCCAGGTCTTTTTCCAGAAGTTCCAGTCTTCCAATCTTCCAGATGATCCTCCCCAAAGGTTTTGGAAGTCCTCACTATAGATGTCCTCAGATAGAGTGACCCCGTAACAAGATCCAAAAGATCTCCTAAGAGGATTTCCTGGACACTTGCTTTGTTGTCCAGAATCTGAACCTTTGATCTATAAAGACTTTATCTGTGAAAACTTGAAAATGGTTTTCTAGATTCCCCATTCCGATATCATCTAAGATATTACAGTAGTAGAAAAGATTGCATCACTACGTATCTCGTTTTTAACTTCTAAAAACAGATTAAAAAGTATTTCATCCCTTTGAATGGATTTTACAATAGATAAAAGTGGCATTGATGTTTCGGATATAAGTCTTCTATTGTAAGGGTATGGAGTTGTGATTTTGACATCATTCGTATACACACACATTCATATATATATATATATATATATATATATATATATATATATATATATATATATATATATATATATATATATACACTTTTATTTTAAAATATAGGGCTTATATATTTTATTAGATGCCCAAAAAATGCTTTTTTTTTAAATGTTTTTAAAATGCAAATGTCCTAGAGTCTCTTCAACTACATATTACTAGCGTACTAACCGCTTTTCGTACACTTCACTATTCCAGACAATTTTACTCATTCAAGTGAATGAAATGGCCAATTTCAAACGGCTCTAAATTGAAAAGTTTTAACAATGTGTGGAGTGTTGTCTGGACATGGCAAAACGTTCCTTTTGAGCTCCACCTGTCTTTGCCCCAACCTACGCCAAAAAAAGATGTTAACGGCGATAAATATCATCACCGTAACGCTGATTGATGCTAGTAACACGTAGAAAAAAAAGATATGCATAAGTCGGTGACGGGTGGTCCATCTCGGTTAATTTCATCAACCGCTTAGCCACTCGTGCGTTGTATGGGAGAGGTAAGGATGGGATTGTAGTGGTCCACGTGAAATTCGTGAAGTAGGCCCGTTCCCTGATGATAGTGTTAATTCCTTGGACCGTGTAATTCGTGGACGTACCGATGCAACCATCTGCTGCAACGAAGATTTGGGAATAGGACGTGGATCCGTCCGGGCATGATACATTGAAACCGGCCTTGTCGTATCGTATCAATGAGCCGTTGTTCAATCTGCATTTGAACTTATTATCGTCAAAAGGATAAAGTTTTTTCAGACAATTTTCATATGTATGGGAGAGAGCACTGTTTAGCACTATACCTAACTCACATGAATCCATTGATTTTTTATGGAATTCAATGGAGTCAGCTGTACATACTTTTTTATTCATTGCATCTGAACAGTGAGTTAATTTATCTAAGTCTTTAATTACCGTATGTTTCCTTATCAGGGGAAATCAATACGTGTCCTGTCAAACTGGATATTACTGGACTTGAGTTATTTGTCATGAAAGTCGGGAATGGTGATATCTTGTATGGTTGCCAGGCATTGGAAGAATCAAAGGGAACTGTAATCATAATCCTGTAATTTTCAACGCTTACCGTAATTAGGCTATAATAAAATTCTAACCAATGGGCGTCTAACAAAGGAATATAACCTATTTTCTCCCGTCCGTTTTCCAAAATTAACGTTAAGTATTTTATTGGCAACAAATGTGGTGATAGAACACCTTTAGTTACTAACGTAATGGCTTCCACATAGTCTTTTGATTTCTCAATGAAATGTGCAATTTTAGTATGGATATGATCTATTTTTTAATTATAATACGCTAACGTTGCCAGCAAGTCTTGTACTTCCATAATCTGACAGATATTACTAGAATGTTCGTTCATCAAACTCATAATTTGATTAATTGATGTTAACTGATTCCTTAGTTCTGATAAAACTAATTCGTTTTCAGGTTCTAAAAACTCAATTTTCTTATTTTCATTACTAATTTTAAGACGATTTGAAATCCCTAAGCCTAAACTTGCAACAGATCCAAAGATGTTTAGTGGAGCAAAAATAAACGGGTTACGTCTTTCAAGGTTAGTGTGTCTTACTGTCCACATCAGAAGGTCACGAGCCAAAGATTCTGCCTCGTAAGTTTCATTTTGCTAGTCTTTCGATAGCATTTCTGCCACTCTTAGTGTCGGTGCAAGCGAACTCTCTGTATTAAAAGGAAAATGTCTTTTATGCATCACATTTAAACAAGCAGCAAACCTTGAAATGTTGCTCTTTAAGCTAGTGACGTCATTCTCTGGGAGAAAAATAGCTTGCATGTGTACTTCTATAATTATATTGCTTGCAGTAATAAAAAGTCTTCTGTTCTGTCTACTATAGTGCCATATTTAAAATCTATACTTTTAGTTTTAGGGCTCTTCCCACACGAGAAAAATGTCTGAGCGAACAATATCTCTCCTAACATTAAAAACTTCATCTTGGAAACTTGCAGTGAAAAAAATATATGTAATTACTCCTGTATTAAGAAAAATAAATGTTAACATACAAATATCATACAAGTTTCATAGATAAAAAAAATTCCCTCACTTCCTTCTCTTTCATTTTAATTTCTTATGTGAGCCAATGGTACAATTCTCTCATCAGTGGGTTGGGATACGTTTAGAACTCTAAATCTATTGGCCGTTAATGTTTCCAAAATGTTAAATGGGCCTTCAAACCTAGGTGTTAGTTTGTAATTGAGTCCTTTACGTACATTTACCTGTATGTATACATTATCACCCACGGTATATGTTATAGTTGGCTTCGCTATTTTATCATGATTCCTTTTCATTATGATTTGTGATTCTTCTAAATTCTTTCGAAGGATATCAAAACGATTTTTGCTTGCATTTATACATTCTTTTAAAGGATTTGATGAATTAGTTGTAGGCGTTGATACATGGAAAGGCGTTCTAACTGGAGTACCATACAATGCCTCGTGCAGCGACATTTTAATTGATAAATGATATGAGTGATTCAAAGTACTTAGTACTGCAGGTATTGCAATATCCCAGTTGGGGTCTGATCCCCCTAGTGTTAATCTTAATATATTTAAAACCTTCCTATTCGACTCTAGGCGATAGATCATGGTATTGATTTTCTTTATGCTAAGGAATTCACACAATGAGTTAAGGAAATGATTATTAAATTCTCCACTCGAGTCTGAGATTATCATGTGTGGAATTCCATGTTTACAAATATAACACTCGTAAAACTTCCTAGCGCATTCAATCGCAGTTTTAGTTTTAAGCACTATCAGTTCTGTATATCGAGTCAAAGCATCTACAATTACTAAGAGGTGCTTATTTCCTCTGTCGGACTCGTAAAATCCTGTTAATAAATCTAAATGTATTCTTTCAAAGGGTTGATTGGGCACGGGATAAGCCCCTAGGCTGTCAGGTGTTTTCGTGTGCCCTTTGTTTTCCTGACAAGTGCAACAATTAGCTATGTGTTTTTGTATATCTGTAAGCATCGTATGCCAATAAAACAATGATTTGGCTTTCTGTGACATTATGGAGAACCCTGGGTGTCCATGCAATGGATTTGCATGCAACCAATTTAGGACAGTGGATATAAGTGACATTGGTACCACTACCTGGTCGTTAGTCACATGTGGTATATTGTGGGTTTTCCTTGTCAAGGATCTACACAGAATATTGTCCTTGATTTTATAATTCTGCTGCGTATACTTTATATATTCCTTTTCCTTAGGACATCCATTCAAAGCATTTATGATTTTTTCTAATTTCTGATCTTTTCTTTGCTCAGTCTGTGATAATTCAGAGCTCTAGCCCAGATCTTCCTGTTCAGATACAGTTCTAACAATAGGCATGGATGTTGATATATCTATTAATTGAGCTAATGGCTCCGTACAAGATGACACGGGGTTGCGTGATAATGCATCAGCAATGATATTTTCTTACCCTGGTAAATACCCCATTCTCGCACCTAAGTCTTGGATGATCAAATGCCACCGAGTTCGTTTGGGGATGTGACTAAAGCTTTTAAAGAAGTCGGTTAAGGGTTTATGGTCAGTAAGAACCATGACGGGATAACCGTATATTATGAACTTAAAATATATTAGTCAATTAATAATAGCTAGCCCTTCCTTGTCTATTACTGCATACTTACTTCTGGAAGTTCTCAGTTTTCGTGAATAAAAAGCTATCGGGAAAAACTGTTTGTCATATTGCTGAAGCAATACCCCACCTACTCCTAGGTCTGAGGCGTCTGTTGCATTGAAGAATTCCTTACCGAAGTCAGGAAATTTTGAGATAGGAGAACTGCACATTTCATCTTTCAAGGTATAAAACGCCTGTTGATGCTGCTCAGACTATATGAAATCTACGCCCTTCTTCGTAAGATCAGTTAGGGGAGCAGCTATTATTGAGTAATTGCGTATAAAACGCCTGTAATATCCACTACACCCCAGAAATTGCTGTATTCCCTTGACATTAGTAGGCATTGGAAGGTTACGGATAGCCACACCTTATCGCGGACTACTTTAAGACCTTGGCTAGACACCGTAAAAACTAAATAGACTAATTCTGTCTTGAAGAACTCACACTTACTAATCTTTACCCTTAAGTTATGCTGTCTTAGTCTCTGTAGTACTAGTTCCAGTTTTTGTAAATGTTCTTTTAAGATTACAAGGTCGTCCATATAGGCATGCAATATATCCACTAGTAAGTCTCCAAACACTATGTTAATTATTCTAGTAAATGTTATGGGAGCACAACGTAAACCAAAAGGCATACACAAAAATTCATAATGTCCCCTGGCTGTGCTGAAGGCAGTGTATGGGATACTATCTTCTTCTAATGATATCTGGTGAAAGCCTTTAAGTAAGTCCAAACTGGTAAAATATTTATTCTGACCTAACAAAGATAAAATATCGTCAGTACATGGCACTGGGAATCGATCAGTGATCGTTTCCTCGTTTAGGCGACGGAAATCTACGCAGATAAGCCATGTTCGATCTTTTTTCGGTACAGCTATTAATGGAAAATTATAAGGGCTGTTCGATTTCCTAATGACTCCTTCTTCTAGCATTTTACCTACTTCATCATTTATCTCATTCTGGAATTTCATAGGGAGTCTGTACGAGGGTACATAGATAATTTTCTGCTTGTCTTTTAACCTTATTTGATGTTCAATAACATCTGTTTATCCTAAGGATCCATCCATAGTTGAAAAAACATCATAATATTCAGTTAAAAGTCCAAAAAATTTCTGCTGAATTTCTTCTTCTTGAATGTCTTTATTGATTTTATTCATAATAGATTGCAAAAGGGATTCCTCCGCAACTGAATGAGCGTAATTGATTTCAGCGACGGTAAGAATACGATGTTTATACACTTCTACATCCAAGATATGTTGATTTTTGTGAATCACTAAATTGGTATTTAAATGATTATAGACTTCAAATATTACATTGTTGTTGTGAGCCGACTGTACAAATAGCTTGTGTGACAGACAATCCGTTAGTTTTAAAGTGTCGGAAAGGATTAATATTTCAGATCCCGGCAATGTTTTCTTTACTCGCACTATTATATTCGAAGTTACGTTCGGCTCTATAGATTGCGTGCAAGATGATATTACGGGTGAACGAGAATTCTGTTGGGTCGCGTATATTATTTCTTTATTAATGAGACAAGTGATTGGTTGTTCAACGTACGTTACTGTTTTATTTGTCGTCTCCTTTTTATCCAAAACTGATTTTAAGGTATTAGAAGACTTATAGAATTTTCCTTTGATATACACGCCGTGTTTGGCAGGGGCTAAGATAATGTTTTGATTTCCCATAGATGGGTATCCTATAATTACAGCTGGATACATATCAATGTTTTTTACAACAACAAAGGTATCGGCAA
The DNA here is from genome assembly GCF_036898095.1 of Palaemon carinicauda. Classification (NCBI taxonomy): domain Eukaryota; kingdom Metazoa; phylum Arthropoda; class Malacostraca; order Decapoda; family Palaemonidae; genus Palaemon; species Palaemon carinicauda. Next base: position 42,496,955 of record NC_090756.1, on the reverse strand, counting down.
ACGTGCGCTTACCGACTTTGTACTGAACATGAGTTACGCCTATTACATTTAATTCATTATTTCCTATACCCGAGAGCCTTACTCCGGACTTCTCTATAGGGAAGCTTGAAAATAACAAGTGATGAGTCCTCAAATCCATGATATTAGGTGGACTACCAGAGTCAAAAAATAATGTAAAGGATCGGTGTTCTAAATTTAGAGCATATAATGTTGGTCGTAACTCATTTTGGCTTATTATTGTGTGAATTTGTTGCAAATCTACGGAAGCCTGCACTGATTTATTTGATTCGGCTGTCAGTTTCATAGGAAAATCTATTGCCTCACAATGATCTGATAAAACATCAAATGGATTATTTGATACTACTGATGTTGATACGGATGACCCACCATCACTCTCTTCCCCATTAGAGTTAATTATGTGGTATTTGCTTTGCTCTGCACATTCTGAAAATTAGTCTGACCTTGCGAGTTCTGGCTAGACGGCCCAGGATCTGAGTTATTTGCAGCACTATTTGTTTGTTTTTTATTTTGAACTGCATTGACGTTCGGCTGTTTCTTCTTATTGAACTGAGGATTTTTTTTTTTATTTCCCTAGGGAATTGACTGAGGAATTGACTGCATGTTTTTAGGATTCTGTTGTTGATTATGCGAGTAGCATCGACTATATGAATGAGTTGAACTATTTTGTATCGAACAGAATCTCGTTCTGCAGTCTGCAATCAAGTGACCTTGACGTTTCCAATTATAACACGTCATTCCTGCGACTTGATTATTGTTATTAACTATGTTTACATGTTGTGGCTTAGTTTAATTTTTTGCAAAAACTTGTGTAAACAACGAATCAAGATCAGTGCACTTAGACATGTGTTTCTTTATCTGTTTATATACATCTAATTCTGTACTTTCGGGTGTTAACTTTTTATCAAAACACCACACTAAAGCTTCTGGCAACATAAGTGTCATGCAAGTTAAATACATTAATCGTAAGAATTATTTCACGGCGATGTTATCTCTAGTAACCCATGTGGAATTACCTAAAATATCTTGATATTCGTTAAGCCTATCGGCAATGAGAGCTGCTCTCTCTATAACATTAAGCGGAGTCATAGTGGCTTGATTAAGTGTATTTCTTAATGTTAAAACTACATCTAAGGCTTCCTCACCGCCATAGATCGCCCGTAGCCTAACTTTGAAATCATCCCATGTAACTGCCTCTTGAAAAGAAACTCCCCTGAGATACGCACGTGCATCTCCTTTAGAAAGTCTATAAAACTTTTAGCTTCATGTAATTGTACAAATGGGTCTATGATATGTTTAGCATTTAAGTGGCCATCATCTGAAGAAATCCAAGACTCGACATTCTGAGGTAAGAACCCATTGACCCGACCTTGAAAAATAAGGATAGCTGAACGAGCACTTACTAAGGTTACTACGGGAGCGGGGATGGGGTTACTCGGTCCGGGGGTGGGGTTACTGGGATTCACAGGAGGTGTCATGTTTACTTTAACTTGTTTTTTATCTCTTTGATTCCTTGCTATCCTATCAAAATCTCTATATGAATACAGACGTGCACTGTGTAAACACATAAGCACTGTAAAATAAAGATATGTTGCAGATTATAACACAATCCCCCAAAACAATGATACTAATATAAAGATATTTCCCGAGAACTTCTGAAAGAAAACGGAATTAGCACAGAGAAAAAAAAATTCTAGATGAGAATTCGAAGTTGAATACAGTTTCTTTTAATGAAGGAAAAAAATAAGATTTGCTAATAACTCACCCCAGCAATAATGGACGATCGACTCGTTACAAAAAACACTTCACTGCATAAAACTGAATGAATAAAGAAATGTACTTAGCTTTTCAGTATGTATGGGTGATGGTCGATGACGTCATTTCTTCTCTCTCTCTCTCTCTGGTTTGTGAGAGTTTAGCGGTTTTGGATGAATGTTTTCGATTTGATATCCTGTCGTATTGTTGAATGTGTTATTTCCTGGATATGATTTTTGAATGT
>NC_090756.1:42479938-42489938 GCF_036898095.1 Palaemon carinicauda | reverse complement strand
CATATATATATATATATATATATATATATATATATATATGTATATGTGTGTGTGTGTGTATGTATGTATGAAGGGAATATTCATAACTAAATTTGCGGTATTACCAGTATCTCTCCCTTGAAATCTCTTAATAAGGGAGAAATGAAAGAGATTTTCAGCGTCAGAGGGAAGAGCGAAGCAATTCAGCTAAGGTGAAAGATAAAAAATAATATCATTAAATGCAGAAGTTTTTCGTAATAAGATTTGGGATTCGAAATTGAAACAGAATTTCCGCACGGAAGTTGTTCTTTTTTTTATTTAATTTTGGGAATATTTATTTTCTATGTTGATATTTGTGAATGGTTTGGCTAGTAATTGATACACACACACACACACACACACACCCACACACACACATAAATATATATATATATATATATATATATATATATATATATATTATATATATATATATATATATATATATATATATATATGTAAATATAAATATATATATATATATATATATATATATATATATATATATATATATATATATGTATATATATATATATATATATATATATATATATATATATATATATGTATATATATATATATATATATATATATATATATATATATATATATATATATATATATATATCTTTACTAGATATGAAAATTTTGAATCTTGATTAGGTATTAATTTAAAATGACCTTAAAACCAATGATAACAATTATTTGTTTAATAACAAAACATATATTTGCAACTCCTAAAATGAAAATATTTAGATAAGTGCACGAAAGTAGTAAATTTTAAGACATGTTCACCAATGACTCAATTTAATACCGGGATGGAATTTTGGAACTAGTGATAAAACTTGAATTACTGCTTTGTTTGGTGCTCAGCTCATAACTGGATCACCCTCCCGCTGATCTTTATTACTCTCCTGTCACAAATCTTTATTCCTTTACGAGCATACTTCACAGGAGTTTAATATCTCGATAGATAAATGTAGAAGTCTTGCAATGTTATAGTTATCCCTTCCTTGAAATACTTAATTTTCTTTGCTTATTTAATTTGCATGATTTTATGCTTATGAACTTTTTTTATTTAGAAAATACACATATCGATAGATACGCAAAAAACGGGAATATGAATGATAACATTCTTTTCGGGCGTGTCCATGAATTTCTTTGCTTGCATAAAAATCTGTGAAAGTCTTGAAAAATGTCAGAGAAGTAGTTCGTGATATTTCTACCTTGTTATTGTATTTTCAACTGAATTAAGTTTGTATTTAATATATATTTTTCTATCTTTATATAATGGTATGCATAATAAAAATCAAGACAATCAAATAATGATTTTCATCAAAGTAGTGTACAATTAGATTAAATATTTTAAGAACAGTAACTCCATTAAATTAGATCTTTCATATATAAACTATGAATCCTAAAAAAATCAAGAGGAGGAGAAATAAGATAGAATATTGTGCCCAAGTGTACCCTCAAGCAAGAGATGGATAGTTGGAAGGTTTTTAATAGTAAAGAAAATTTATTCCCATCCATATTGTTTCAAGGTTTTTTCTGATACCTTTCATCTTAGGGACTAATTCCAACCCCTTGTTCATCTTTGGACACATATCATTAAGACCCTGTATTTCATGTAGAGAAAATAGGATGAGAAAATAGGAGCTTTTACCAATCGTAGGGGAATTGGTAATGTTACTCCTCTATGTAAATGTGTTTGTGGTAGCTCAAGTCCCACTGAATTCCGCCCAATTTCCATAACTCCCATATTATCTGAAATTTTTGAACGTCTTCTGGCAAAACGTCTTAATAGGTTTGCTGAAGGTAATCATCTATTCCCTAGTTTGCAATTTGTTTTTCGTAAAGGCCTTGGAGCATGTGATGCCCTTCTTACAATGCTGTACAGAAATCCCCTTCTTACAATGCTGTACAGAAATCCCTTGATTGTGGTCAGGAAGTTCGTATGATTGGCCTTGATTTTAGTGCTGCCTTTGACCGTGTTAATCATGAGGCCCTTGTTTTCAAACTGAAACAGTTGGGAGTGGGTGGGTCGTTTCTTAGCATTATTATTGATTTTTTTTAAGTAGTAGATCTCAAAGAGTTGTTGTTGATGAACACCATAGTGAGTATAGGAATGTGATATCCGGTGTTCCACAGGGTAGTGTCCTTGGTCCATTACTTTTCTTACTATATATACATGACGTGGTTTGGCATATAAAGCAAGCTTGTTGTATATGCAGATGATGCTACTCTCTTTGCATCAATTCTATCCCCTGAATGTAGATTCGGGGTTGGTGAATCCCTTAATAGAGATTTAGCTAGAATTAGTGCATGGTGCAAGTTATGGGGTATGAAGTTGAATCCTAACAAAACTCAAAGTATGATTGTAAGTAGGTCAAGGACGGTGGCTCCTCAACATCTGGATCTCAGTAGTGAAAATGTTTTTTTTTTTTTTTAAATTTGTATGACTTTTAAAATTTTAAGTGTGATTCTTGACAGCAAATTTACTTTTGAGAAACACATTAGGTCTGTGTCTTCTTCAATTGCACAAAAAAATTAGCTTATTGAGAAAGTCTTACAAGATTTTCGGTGGTCACTCTATTCTGAAGAATTGTTTTAATTCTTTCATTCTTCCTTGTTTTGAGTATTGTTCTCCTGTCTGGTGTTCAGCTGCTGATTCTTATCTTAATTTGTTGGACAGAAACTTATGGTCTATTAAATTTCTTATGCCTGATCTAGATATTAATCTTTGGCACCGTCGTTCAATTAGTTCATTATGCCTGTTGCATAGGATTTTTCATAACTCTGACCATCCTTTACATTCAGATCTCCCTGGACAATTCTATCCTGCTCGTAATACTAGGCAACCAGTTAATTCTAATAGCCAGGCCTTCTCCATCATGAGGCTCAATACTACACAGCATTCAAGAAGTTTTATTCCAGCTGTTACCAAGTTGTGGAATGATGTTCCTAATCGGGTAGTTGAATCAGTAGAACTTCAAAAGTTCAAAGTTGGAGCAAATGTTTTCTATGTTGACCAGGCTGACATAAGTCTTTTTATAGTTTATATATGACATATCTGTTTTTGATGTTGTTAATAGTTTATATAGGGCATATCTGTTTTGACGTTGTTATTGTTTTAAGAATGATTTATTGTTAATTTATTCTTATCATTTATTTATTTACTTATTTCCTTTCCTCACTGGGCTATTTTTCCCTATTGGAGCGCTTGGGCTTATAGCATCTTGCTTTTCCAACTAGGGTTGTAGCTTGGCTAGTAATAATAATAATAATAATAATAATAATAATAATAACAATAATAATAATATACATTTCCACAGTTTTCAGTGTTATTCCTCAGAGTATGATCTTAATATCTCTCTTGAATATTAAGTTTCGTAAGTGGGAGTGTTATTGTTGGAATTTCCTGTATATCAAAGGATTTCTTATTTATGAATAGGAATATATAGGAAGTCACTGAATGTTATAATTAACATGATTCAATATTCATTAACAACAGTTTCCCTTTCTGAGTGGGGATGCATTAGTGTGGTGAAAGGGTTTGTGCATTGCCATGATTAGGAAAGCTGTACTAGTTACGGCTATCAATACTAGGTTGGTTTGTTGTGAGCGATCAGACTAAAGTCTCCCACCAATTTGCAGTGGCTAGGGTAATGCTGAAAACTGGCCAAACCCCAGACATGAATAAGGACATGTCTGAGCCTTTGTCCTACAGTGGACTAGAAACAGCTGTATTTTTGGCTGTTGTAAATACTATAGTAGGGAATATTATACCTCCAATTGTTTGTTCTACAGTTCACTTTGATGGAAACGTAGCTATTTGATCCTAGTCTTCTCTTCTTTGTTCTTTTTTTTTTCAGTGGAATTTATGATACCCACAATTGAGTTAGTGTTTTTGTAGTAATATCTAATTGTACTTTTATAATACCAAATAAGCGAAAAACTTTGTATCCAGACCTCTCTAATTACGTTTGATACAAAAATGTAACCAGAATATTTCTTACAAATATAAACATTAACTTACTCTTATCTATATAAATAACAAAAATCATTTACAAAAAGTGATAAGAAACATCTACCCTCCCAAGCGTTTCTCGCCTGATTACAAAGGTCAATAAAAGTTTATCAAGAAAGTTTACATTTTTGTATTTCTATTTCTTGAAGGATGTATATTTCCACTTAAGGAAGACGGCTTTAAAGAGCCTCAACTGGAAGTGAAATTCCAGAGAGTTTTGGTAGTTGTGGTGTTCCTTCTCTGTCTCCATCCAGCACACCATAACTCCAGCAAACTTTCCTTCCTACGAGAGAGAGAGAGAGAGAGAGAGAGAGAGAGAGAGAGAGAGAGAGAGAGAGAGAGAGAGAGAAGAGGCAATTTGTAGTCGGTTGAGAATTGTTATAGCATTGCTGATGAGCCGCATTAGAACAAGTTAAGGCTGTTTTGATAATCCATGCTGTTTAAAAATGTAAAACCGATAAAAATCCTGGAATAAATGACAAAAGGCACTTACCATTTTAAAAACAAATATATTTACCTTAAAAGTAATATTAATAACAAAGTAGGGTAGAAATTATGGTCGCCTGTATTTTACTGAAATACTGCTGAGAACAGTATATTTTTTCAGAGAATTTCCGATTAAAATTACAGTTTTTTTGACAGTGTAGCATTAGTGATGAGCCGTATTAGAGCTAGTTAAGGCAGATTTTGATAATTTATGTTGCTTATCCAAAAGGTTTGGACCCTAAAGAACAAAGCCATTTGCCTAATCACCAATTTACAAGTAGTTAATGAACTCGTCAAGTATTTGTAAGCGGTTTACAAATACATTACATGTTTGATCTATCATGATTTTCAATGGTAAGTTTGAATGTGTTTTATAACTTATTCATAAATAAATATCCTGAATATTCTTTTCTTTGATGTCTATTTTCAGAGCATTTAGGGACAGATTACGTAGTTTCATTTATTTGGAAGTGGAGCCTGGCCTTGTGAGAGAAAGATAGATTAAGTAAGCAAACTTCCTGGTGGATCCTGCTTGTCTCAAAGATTAAGCCATGCATGTGTCAGCACAGACCGCCATAAGGCGAAACACATTTTAGTTGATTGTCCTGTTTTTAATCTTCAGAGAAGAACACATTTTCACCAGGACAAACCTTTAACATTACATATACATTTACATTTATATTTACATATACGTTTTGTATTGCTAAAGTCATCATATTATTTTCTTATTACATGAGTGTTTATATTCATCACTAAAATTAGTTTTTTCTTTCTTTCCTTATTTGTAATCATTCAATGTAAGTTTATTTATTTATTGGGATTTTGTAAAGAAATGGGAGTTTGAAATTGATTTTGAAAATTACTTTTAGAGTCCTGCAAAGCTAATGACATCATTTGGGTATTTTAATGTGTATTTCACGGACCATGACACCCTCTTTTTTTAATATAACTAATGAACTAGGCTTCTGATTAATGTGAAACTGAAACCACCAGAGTTTGAGACACCGACCTAATTAAGAAAAATGGATTCAAGCATCTACTCCGCATTATTGTCTTACTTTATATAGAGAAATGTCATCTAAATTCTGTGGTTATGGCGAGAACGGAAATTAAGACCTGGCAACTAGGAGCAGAATGACGTATGTTAACTCTGACGTGAGGCCCGTGACGTTTACACCTGCCACGCCCCCTCATTATATCAGTACAAGAAATTATATATAATTATATCTTTGATAGAGATTAGGTGTTTTTATTTTTCAATACAGGAATGCAGTCATTATTGTGTTGAAGTTATGGAATGATTGTTGAGGATGCGCACATAACATGGTCATTATAAATATTTAATATGGCTGAGGATTGGATGGACATATATAGTTGAATATGATGCATTATCAGATTCTCTCTCTCTCTCTCTCTCTCTCTCTCTCTCTCTCTCTCTCTCTCTCTCTCTCTCTCTCACACACACACACATACACTGTATATATATATATATATATATATATATATATATATATATATATATATATATATATATATATATATATATATATATACAGTGTATGTGTGTGTGAGAGAGAGAGAGAGAGAGAGAGAGAGAGAGAGACAGAGAGAGAGAGAGAGAGAGAATCTGATAATGCATCATATTCAACTATATATGTCCATCCAATCCTCAGCCATATTAAATATTTATAATGACCATGTTATGTGCGCATCCTCAACAATCATATATATATATATATATATATATACAGTGTATGTGTGTGTGAGAGAGAGAGAGAGAGAGAGAGAGAGAGAGAGAGAGAGAGAGAGAGAGAGAGAGAGAGAGAGAATCTGATAATGCATCATATTCAACTATATATGTCCGTGATGGTACGGCATTAAACATGACAACATGATACCAACCTATTCAATCCCATTTTCAGTTTATTGTTGTGTTGTTCCCTCTTGAAGTATGTTAAGAGTCGCAACACAAAAGCATTACGACAACCTTGTGGACAATGGTGAAGCATTCTAGACATGATATAAAATGTCAATAGTAGTCAGTGAGCAAAGTGTCAGCAAGAGCCTTGTCAATGGCCGTATGTAACAGACGTGTACCTTCCCTAGCGCGATCACCTCTCTGACTGCCTTCCGAGATTTAAATTTTTTGGTCTTTTTTTCGTAAAATTAACTATTAATTGAATAATAAACACAAGTGAGTCTAAAAATTAGTTTATTTAAATATAATAACTAATCAGTATCTTTAGATTCCATCAAAGAGCAGTATAATTCACTACAACTTATATATCTTTTAATAACCATACAGAAAGGGGGGCGTGGCAGGTGTAAACGTCAGGGGCTCACGTCATGGTTGACATACGTCATTCTACGCCTAGTTGCCAGGTCTTAATTTCCGTTCTCGCCATAACCACAGAATTTAGATGACATTTCTCTATATAAAGTAAGACAATAATGCGGAGTAGATGCTTGAATCCATTTTTCTTAATTAGGTCGGTGTCTCAAACTCTGGTGGTTTCAGTTTCACATCAATCAGAAGCCTAGTTCATTAGTTATATTAAAAAAAGAGGGTGTCATGGTCCGTGAAATACACAGTAGGTAAATTTATAAAGGTAAATAGAAATGAATTGCAACTTTTTCATTTACATTGGTATTAGTAGCCAAAATCTACCTACGAAAATTTATAGTTTTTGACATGAAAAATTATATATAAAAATAATTGTAATTCGTTTTCCGTCTAGATTAATTTGGCTGAAAACAGAAAACATTTTGAAAATTATGATTTCATATTCTATAGGTTTTAGGCGTCTGTCTGTCTGTCTGTCCCTAATTCAAAAGTATTCTAGGATTGAGACAAATAAAATTTCTAAGAAATATGAACTAATAAAATCAAAGTTTTTATCTGATAAGAACGACTTTTACCTCATTCTAGAAAACAAAAATGAGTGTGACCAAGACGGAATAAAAAACTTTTTACTCCTTCATTTAGAAAACTCATCATAAAAGAATTTCTTCAGGGTTTAAAGTTTATGATGTTGACGTCTAAAAGGAACCAATTTAGTGAACCTTTCACAATAGAAATCGAACTGATACAAGGAAGTTATTTCCTCATTTCTACTACTCACGTTCTGTCGTGAAATAAGAGCAGTTGGTTGTTTACGACCTATTCCGGTAACATGTGTCGAACTGGGTTGTCAATAGTTCACTTTGAATTACTGATTATAGTCGCCACAAATATTCCGGGTGAAATAAGCGCCTCCCTCTGATGACGTCATAGCTAATCCTGTTGTCTCCCCCCGTTAGCAGCAGGCACAATATATCCCTTACAAATTTCAAACTATACTAACTTATAATAACTTCAAGGGGATTTGTATTTTGTTGTGACCGCTGTTAACGCGGGAGGCAACATGATTGGCTATGACGTCATCAAGGGGTGGGGCTTATTTCGCCCAGGACCTCTGAGGCAACTATAGTTGCCCATGGATGTTAATCTTTAATTATCCATAATATCGTTTTTGCTTTGTATAACTTGAATTAATATCAGATAAAATTTATTTTCACTTTTTACATTTCCCTTTTTTATTCGAAAGAAAATGTATTGGAAAGTAAAGAGGTGAATGAAATGTCCATTAATTAATCAGGTTTCTATTTTTCGTTTTATTTATTTTGGTATCAAACTGAAATGCTTACAAAGTATATATCTGAATAATGATTCTTTTATTGTATTATTTTCAACTTAGCTGTCAGTTTAGGTTAAAAAACATCCTGATTGGTGTTTTTTTAATTTCCACTTCGCAAATTGGCAGGTTTCACAGTTATCTGCACCTTTTCAATTCTAACAATGATTACTGTAAAAATTTTTAAGCCTTTAGTACCTGTGCTTTTGATAATTACCAGCATGGTTTCATTTTTTAGGAAAAGTTAAGTTGTTTACCTTTGGACATTTTATCTATATGATTCCAACAATGAGTACAGCTAATCTTTTACAATATTCAAAACTGCATGTCTTTGAGAAGCAGTAAAACAGTTCTTGATGATTTTTCATTATTAGACAATAGCATGAAATCATCATAGAATCTTGTCTAATCTTGTGACATTATCAATATAATTCCACCTATGAGTATACCAAATCTTTCACAATATTCATAACCGCATGTCTTCGGGAATAAGTAAAACAGTGTTTGTTGATTCACATTGTTAGACAATAGTAAAAAAATAAGATGAACTCGTCGTAGATTCTTGTCTGATCTTAGGAGAAACTGGGTGTGCTTTACTTCTTTATCTAATTCCGCAGAGATAATAAAATAAATGCTAATGATTTTATAGTCTGTCGTAGGATTTTAGTCATTACCAGACAAAGCGTAATTTTAATCACCTAAAAAATTGTTTGTTTCATTAACTTTTTTTTGGCATAACCTAAAGAATTATCTATTGGACGAAGCCTGGAAGAAATAACTTACAAAAATATATAAAGAACATCTTCAAGAATTTTCACCACTTAAAATTTGTTTACGTCCATCGCAATAGATAATTTTCTTATAGTTCCCGTTGAACAAAAAATATTAATAGTAAAATAGCTTTCGGTTGCTTATCATCGATTTCCTCAACACTTAAAAATATACATTAATCAGCCATTATCTTTTACGATTTCTCTTCAAAACTGATAAATCCATTTTTTGAAAACCTCTTCATAGACACGCAAGTGAAGCGAAATATCATAAATTGGGATGGTTGTGGCATTCATTGTTGAGGAATATTCTTTAGTATGAAGCTGAGATAGAGAGAGAGAGAGAGAGAGAGAGAGAGAGAGAGAGAGAGAAAGAGAGAGAGAGAGAGAGAGAGAGAGAGAGAGAGAGAGAACAGTTATGTAAATTTTCTGACGTTAGGATGAAGAAAGGTAATTAAGTATTTAATATTCTGTAAAGGTTATTACAAATAATAAAAACATCGGGTAGAGAGAGAGAGAGAGAGAGAGAGAGAGAGAGAGAGAGCAATTTCTGAACTTAACAAATAAACTGATTCCAAAGAAAAGTTAAGTCGAAAATAGCACTTTGAAAGTGGCTACTTCCCTTAAAAAGACACAAACTTTTATCAAAAGTTCTTCTTTTACAACCTACTCCTCTGTGTCCTTCTTGCCCCGAACGACTCAGACACCGTCTTTAACTGTAAATGTCACAGTGGATTTGAATTGGTGGAGATTTGGGAAAAACGATGAAGAGTGATATTGATTATCTTCTATATTTCTTATTGGTAATCATTTGACCTTTGTAAGTTGCGCAATCGAAAAATAATTAAAAATCTCTTATGAATTACTATGTTTAAATTATTTGCCTCTGTGGAAATGTCTTGTAAAATGAATAATAATAATAATAATAATAATAATAATAATAATAATAATAATAATAATAATAATAATAATAATAATAATAATAATAATGATGATAATAATAATAATAATAAAACAGTTTT
>NC_090756.1:42438453-42475953 GCF_036898095.1 Palaemon carinicauda | reverse complement strand
TAAAAGCAAAATATCACCTTGGACCCTTTATAATCATAAATAATGTATTGAAAAGAAGAACATAATCCCCTTGCACAATGTTGACTGAGAGGTCCCAACTATACAGTCCATAAGAGTCTTTGCACAACACTTAAGAAGCTGGTTTAATCACACTACCAGCGGTCACTACAAAATTTTTAATCTTTTACAATTGGAAAAAAAAATTTAAGGAAGAGGCAACTTTTTTAGGAATACGACCCGATGATATACTATCAGGGTCAGTCCTTCTGATGAGTTTGGACCTTAGCTGTTTCAGAGAAAGATTAGATCCTGTCGTCTCCCCTTTAAAAAGATGACCTCCTTTAAAGGCCCGGCTCTTTAGCAGGTAGGGTTAAAGGCATTTTTGCCAAGAGTGTAAGATCTGGGTAAAGATTTACCTTCCCGGATTCCGAGAATGCAATGTGGCCATCATCCCTTGAAAAGGGCAACAATCTCACTGACTCTACCTCCAGAAGCCATAGCAAGCAAATAGATAGAGTTTTTATTAAAATCCCTCAGAGAGGTAGAGGCATTATATATCGAAGAGGCGAAATGCAGGACCTTATCCAACAACCATGAAATAGCCTTGGGAGGAGCATTAGGTTTCAGTTTAGAACACGCCTTCAGGATTTTAGTAAATAGCTTGCTATTGAGTTCAATATCAAAACCATAGGCAATGGAACTAATTAGTACTGACTTACATGAGGCAATAGTTGTAGAGGCCAGACCTTGATCATGCAATGAAAAAATGAAAGAAATAAAGAATTCCATAGAAATGGAAGAGGGCTGATGACAAATATTGTTGTTTCGTGAAGTTGGCTTGTACTATTCTATGAAGTCAATTCTCTACTTTGTAACTACAAACTTTCTTTGAGCCACGAGGGCGAGAAAATCACAAACTGAAGATTTTTTGTTATCCAAGAGGAAGCAATGGTAGTCTTCTTTTGAACATCCTGGGACAGCACTAGAGATTGTAGAGGAACCTGGAAGGGTTTGAGTTCCAAAACAAGAGGATACCATTTGCTCTTGGGCCACTTGGGAGCCACTAGAGCCGCTGTTCCCTTGAAAGTCCACAGCTTGTTCAGGACTTTCGTTAGGAGGTTGAATGGTGGAAATATGTAGATGTGAGATCACCGTTTCAATCCAGGGACATCGCATCCATTCCTGTCGCTTCAGGATCTAAGTTTGGGGCTATATACCGCGGAAGCTTCTTGTTGAAGCTCGTTGCAAAGAGATCGATTTATGGTTCTGATACTTGCTCTAGAATGAAACAGAAAGATTTTGTGTGCAGAGATCATTCTGTTTCCAGAGGCTTAGATCACATGGCAGACCCCTTCGAGGTGAACTGCTGAGAGAGGCCAATTCCTTCGCTTTGCTAAAGTGAGGATGGCTAGAATCTCATGGTTGATCAGAGGAAACTTGGAGCCCTGTCTTTTGTCAGTGGACTATCGTCCTGTTGGTGATGACTAATTTGATGAGTGATTTCATCTTTGGGTTCAACATTTTCAGAGTCAGAAACACTGTCATAGCTTCTAGAGTATTCATATGAAATTTCCAAAATATAAATGACCACCGACCCTATACTTTCTTGTAAGTAGAGTGTCCCCCACCCCAACCTTATTTCGAGGTGTCTGTGTGAATTTTCACCGAAGGAGGAGGATACTTCAGAGGGACGTGTGTACATAAACTCTTAGCAGTAGACCCCCGGCTTAAGCTGCTTTCGCAGTAAGACCGGGGTGTTGTGGCTAAGATCTCTCTGAGCATTTGATGCCTCTCTTCTCCAGACTCTAATGGCATCTTTGAGTCTTGCTTTTAAGATTGGGTCTGTCACGGCAACAAACTCTTGCCTTGCAGTAGAGAGATGATGTATGACTTTAGATTCCAGTGAAGTCCTAGCCACTGGAATTCTGGAGCTGTAGACAGCCTGGACTTTTCGAAGTTGATCTGAAAGCCCAGAGACTATAGGAATTCCATGACGTCTTGGGCTGCACAAAGACACTCTGACTTTGCTGAAGCCCAGACCAGCAAGTCGTCCAGATATACCATCACCTGGAGGCCTCTACAGTAATTGTTGGACGATGGCCTCGACTAGTTTTGTGAAATCCTTGGAGCTGTATTGGGCACAAAGGGCATTGTTCTGAATACGCAGGCCTTTCTTGCCAATCTGAAACCATGGTAGGGGAAGAAGTGCCGACATATTGGAAGATGCCAATAGGCGTCTGTAAGATCTATGGAGACGGCTAGGGTAGTAGGGTCCGTATTTGCAGGATAGCCAGCATCTGGAACTTATCGTTCAGAATAATTTTTTTAGTTGGGACAAGTCCGGAACAGTTTGAAGAGTGTTCGAATCTTTCTTGGGCACGCAGAATAGCTGCCCTAGAAAGTTCATGGAATTTGTGCAATGGATGATTCCCATCAGGAGAAGATCTTGCACATAATCCTCCTTGAACAGGGTTGTGGATTGGAAGAACTCTTAACTGGGGTGATTTCTGTCTCCATTTCCAGCCAAGTCCTTTGGAGACTATGCTGTAAGCCCAGGGGTCGAACTCCCATCCATCCCTGAATGGGTAAAGACGTCAACCCTACTGGTAGCTTCTCATTATTGTTGTGAAGGACCTGCTTCTTTAACTGCCTTGCCTCTACTTCCTAGGCCTTTAGACTGAATGCATTTTCCAGACCTTCCCCTGCCACTGGAGCTCTTCTTTTGAACTCTGACAGGGTGAAATATAGTGGTGGCTCTCTCATATACAGGGTTGAAGGCTGGAGACTGTGACACATACTGCTGGGGAACCGTGTACACAGTCTGAGGAATGGCGGCAACTGAGGCTGTCACAGCAGGAAAGGATTTCCTTCCCTTAAAGTGTCTTCTAGGCTTCTTACCCTTAGGTTGTTGTCCTTCTCCGGGGATAAATTTCCTTTTAGAGGACATACCCCACTTTTCTACAGGGCTAATATTTTCCTGAGCCACTTTGTCCATGACTTCCCTAACCAATTTTTGGGGGAAGAGGTCTTTCCTCTAGATGTTAGAGTCAATCAGTTTTCTAGGTTCCTGCCTGATCATTGCTACGGCTAGGACATGTTCTCTACCTCCTCTTCTGGCGAGGAAGAAATCATGGAAATCTTTATGGAACATGGTCAAGTGAGTCTTTACCAAGACAGGGAAGAGATCAGATTTGTAATAGTTTCTAACTAGCATCAATGATAAATATAGGAAGGATAATGAGGCAGATAGTATCTCTTCATCTTCCAATTCTTCCCTCAATCGGAATTCAAGAATTCAAGTCAGTTTCTCATATAACTGCTTGCCTCCGATGTCTTTATCTAATTTTTCAACAGTAAAAGTATGTTAGACATCTTTCCGTTTGTCTGGCTAGGGAGACAGGTTTGTAATCCTCTAGCACTGGTAATGGTCTACTCTCCACTACTGCTTTATTTACAACCTCTAAGCTTTTACAGGTGAAACAAAAGACAGTATCCTTGGAAGTTACAAAGGTGGATGCTTCATGCCAAAAGCAGAAAGTTGGTTATTAGTGAATTTGGCCATCCTTAATAAAAGAGAATGAGTTTTGCTGTGGTCCAGGATGACTGTTTCTCCAGGGATCCTATTATCCTTAATGGCCGCTTCCGATTTAAGCCTTAAGTAGCAGTAAGGATTACTTTTAATCGAAGGGAAGAATTCCAAGTACGAGACTGGCTTGGAACCCAAACCCTCTCTGATGTAGAGGTACCCTTCACTTAAGGTCATATGCTCAGCATAATGCCAAGGGTTCTTAACTTTGCATTCAGGTAGGTTCAAAGCTGGGGGAGCCTTAGAAGTAGGTGCCTTTTGTAAAGCTTCTATTTTCGCCATTAGGTCCGCTTGAGAACGTTCATGTCTGGAGTTTAGGTTTCCCATGAAAGCTTTCATGGAAAAGCTTCTGTTTTCATGATTAGATCCACTTGATAAAGTTCATGTTTGGCATTTAGGTTTTCCCTGAAAGCTTTCAGGGATGCCATAGATTCCATTTGACCTGGAAACAAACCTTCATCTGGCGTAAGAACAGGGGTGAAGTAGACTAGCTGGGGCCTGAGCAGCATGACATGCAGAGTATCCCGGACTACATCATCCACATGATCTACTGGTACCAGCGCGAGTTGAATCGTTGGTAACTGATGCCCAAGAACAATGGTCACCTCGGCCTTAGGAAAGAGGAGTTCCTTAAGTTATATAGAAGGAAGATAAGGGGCACCTTGTTGAAAACTCTTCTGGAAGCCTCTAACCAAGTGGCAAATTGTCTTCCGACTCTTCGCTTACACATCTGAGGAGACCTCGGTGGCGTGGAGGCCGGTGTGAAGTAGGCCATTGCAAACCTAACAGTTAGTAGGTTCCCAGATTGCAAGATACCCTTTGGAAATATGACAGTCCACATGTTTCCGCCAAATCTTGTGACCACAGGGCAAGTTGACTCACCTGGTAGAGGGACAGTTGAACACTCGATTTCATCAGCAACCTGTAAAAAAAGGAACAATTTCAATGAATACAAATAATTGAAATATTTTCATTCCTAAAGATAGCATACATAAAAATTCTACAGAAAATAGGCTTAAAAGCAATCCTAGCATAAATATTCATATTGGCTATAATATGGCTAAGACTACAAAATAATTGAGACTTATGCCAACCAGCTCAGAAATCATTGAAGATTTATGAAAAACTATTAATGACAGAGTGGTTGGAATATGGAGAATAGAATCACATCAGAGGAACACCAGTACTTACAAAGACAGTTTATTAGACAACCTAAGATGGCAAATTCACTTATCATACTGCTTAAGCCAACAACTGCCCCCGGCAGTAGCTGGGTGTAAGGCGGCAGCTACTTCTAGCAACCATGATATAAACTGACCTTTCAACACCCCAGGCATGTTGACACAGCCTGGTAGAGGGATTGCTCAGTCGACAAGAGGAGAGAGGACAATCCCATTGGGAAGGATCCACAATTAGAGGGAGATTTATAGGAATGCAAAGCAGCGAATAAGGAAACCTGCCAAGACCTGGTCATTATCATTAACTCATGAAAAAGAGGGCGTTTTAGCCCGTAAGATAGTGAAAGCCATACAGGATGGCCAGGCCCCCAAGAATTTGAAATTCAAGGGATATCCTGACAACCAGGCAGGCTACAATTGACCAATAGGAAGAGGAGAAGAAAGAGCAGATGACCAGTCTAAGGCTGCAGCTAAAGCGGCAGAGGCAATGTCCCATAGCCAACACACATCCAAATCTAGAAGAACTCAACATGACTAGACTGGAAGCAGAGACAGAAGGCGACACTTCTGCCAAGATAAACTAACCAGGCAAAGGAGTCAAGACTGCGCAGTAAGAGTTACATAGCTAAGGATGAGAAGCTGCAATCACAGAATAGGCAACTGATAAAGCGACAGAGGGGAACCCCAAGTAGTACCAATTCTTCGCTTGGATAGGATTAGGCTAAAGGAAAACTGTACAAGCAAGCCTAGCCCATCTAGTGGGTGAGGGAAAACTCGATGGCTAAGGTAAGATGACTATACAATAGGAACTGTAGTCCCCAGTACAGTCATGATATGGCCTAACCAGGAAGGAGAAGGGGCAGAGAAACCACCGAAGAGTGGTCTCTATGGTGGCAGAGAGAACTAATCCAGGGAAGGAAAATATCATGTCCACCTAGGGCCTGGATAGATAGCCAACAAGCTATCCTGTCCAAAGATGGCAACGAAGAGTACTTCAGTCGCCATGGGAGCAGAAAGGGATGAGAACAAAGTTCCACAGCAGGTAGACACACTTGCAGGCAAAATGGGAAGGGAAAAGGGCGGTGAAGGGAGACTCAGAAATTGGTAAGGCAGCAGGATAGGAAGGCCTAACCACCATATTAGAACAAGAATAATGTTCTAAGGGGTCTGCAGTGATAGGGAACAGAGGAAAAGTCCTCACAACCAGCCATAGCCT
Organism: Palaemon carinicauda; assembly: GCF_036898095.1. Taxonomy (NCBI): domain Eukaryota; kingdom Metazoa; phylum Arthropoda; class Malacostraca; order Decapoda; family Palaemonidae; genus Palaemon; species Palaemon carinicauda. Next base: position 42,469,973 of record NC_090756.1, on the reverse strand, counting down.
ACAAAAAACTAAGAATGAAGCTTAAGAATGAGTAAGGCGAGACAAGGGGGTCTACCTGTCAGCATTAGAGCAGGTGTTAATGAGTTCCAATGGGTAAACAAGAAGTAGACACAGGGAACAAGTTCCTAAGATCTGTATCAACTTGCCAAACATATAGGCTGAGGGAAAAGTGAAGACAGTCAACCTAGGACAACTGTAAAACACTATCCAACTGCCAAAGGGACCTTCAGGACTGCAGCCTCCTGCTGTGACGAATCGACAGCATGGGAGGATTGGCCACCTCACAAAACCAGTAACGTTAGGTGAAAAAGGGGATGGTACACACGTGTGAATTCACCAGTCATGGCCGCCGGCCAGGGTAGAGCTAGCCTACGTCAAGATTGATAAAAGGCACACAAGAAAAAACAGAAAAAGGGGCGGGATACCCGATAATCATACCACACTGTTAAAGAATAATATAACTAAATAAATAAGCCTTTCTGAGCAATTTGGAAACATGATGCAACGGCGCCAACCACATGCCGGTCACAGGCAATAAAAAGCATTCATATCGAGTGAAACACGGGGTGGGGATGCGAAATTTTCCAACACACAAGAAAAGGGTGCTCAACTTAGTTGATGTGACAGAAGCTGAGGCATCCATGATCCCTAAATCAATCAAAGAGCTATAAAAAGAGGCATAAAAAACTCCAAGCAACCGTCAAAGATGGCGTCTGCTAAAAAGGAATGGCTCTACAGGAAACGTATTTGTTGTAGAACATTGAAATCGAGAGTTGTAACAGCTCTCTCACCCACGTATTCCACCCTACCCCATATCCTTCATGACAAGGTTATCTCTATTCGGGGAAGGATAACCATTACTAGAAAGAGAGAGAGAGAGAGAGAGAGAGAGGAGAGAGAGAGAGAGAGAGAGAGAACACCACATTACTTTGGATTTGACTGATCATGGTTTTTCTCATTTTACTTCGTACCCAGTAACTTGTGTGTGTTTATATATTTACATATGGTGACTGCCTTCTTGGCTGCATGAGAGAGAGAGAGAGAGAGGAGAGAGGAGAGAGAGAGAGAGAGAGAGAAACACCACATTACTTTAGATTTGAATGATCTAGGTTTATCTCAATTTACTTCGTACCCACAAACTTGGGGTGTGTTTATATATTTGCATATGGTGACTGCTTGCTTGGCTGCATAAGAGAGAGAGAGAGAGAGAGAGGAGAGAGAGAGAGAGAGAGAACACTACATTACTTTAGATTTACCTGATCTAGGTTTATCTCACTTTACATCGTATCTAGTAACTTGTGTGTGTTTTCATATTTGCATGTGGTGACTGCTTGCTCTTCTGTATTATCCAAGTTTTCTACAAAATTTCCTGTATTTGTTGTTGTAGGATTTTCTAAAGGTCTAGTTTGTTCTTGGTCTATTGTGTTTAAGTAATTGAACAGGCTGAGATTAAGTTGGTTTCTGTATACTCTCTTGCCTTCTTCACTAAAGTGTGTCTCGTTTCCTTTGTATAATTTTCCTATTGTCATAGAAAGTGTCCCAAAAATCTATAAATTTCACTTTATTTTTCTGGCATGTGCCCTTAAGCCTTTCGTTTATCCCAAAGGCCTTACTAAGGTGAAGGGGTTGACATTGAGTCTTAGGAGAATACCAATAACTTTAGTATTATTGGTATTGTTTCTACCTGTTTCAACATTTTTTTTTCTAGCTGTTTAACCAAAGGTTCTGTTTGGCCATCAGTATCATTTCTTAGTAATATCTAAATTCCGGTTACCTGAACAATTATAATGGTCTTCTTGTTCTCTGTTATTGTTTTACTGACCACTTCTTGTATCTTCCGTCCGTCGGTATCTGGATAAGACCTGACCCCTACTCCTCTTTCTGAGGTCAAAGTGCTCCCCTTGGTACATCACCTTAGAGTCTCCAATTAACAACGCCCATCTTCCTCTTCCTCTGCTAAGGGGGGGGGGGGTGAATATGCTAATTATCTATGAGGTACTGTAATAACATTTTCTGTTTTCAGAAACTACGACAACCTTTCCCAGAGTTTAAAATTGCTCTCAGAACCTCATTATTTTTCATTTTAGCGGTTTTCTTGCAAGACGCCAAACTATACTTCATTACAGAATACCTTGTGGCTTCTTCGTATTCTTTATTGCTCAAAAGGGGTATTCCAAACATTCCAAACTCTTGATGATTAAACTTTTGCGGGTAATTTTTTTTCGTATTTTTTCACAACATAGGTTTGAGTATAAATAGCTTTTTAGATTGTTTTTTGGCAGACAATTTCTAATGACAAACAAAAGTTCTCGATTTTAATTTTTATATAAATATCGAATTGTAAGTTGATGTACCCTCTCAGTATAGAGACATCACAAGTTAAAAGATTAACAGATTTAAAGAAAACTTAGATCCAATTCAGGAAGTCAATTAAAATCAAATTCCATCATTACGATGTCTTTTATGATGATTTTTATTCATAATCAAATTTAAGCATTTCTTGAAAAAAATTTATTGAAAAATAACTTTAACTTCAAAATAGGTCAAAGTCAGAAGAAAAAATAGTCATCAGATTTGGTTTCACAATTGAAATAAATAACTGAATAATTTTTAGATTATTAATACTATTCATAGGACTACTTACGCAGTTATATACAGACGAAAAATGATTTATTCATTACGTTAGGACAAATACATTCTTTGTAAACTGAATATTGAATAATCATTTAATAATCAAATGTTTCCTTTGTGATAGATTTACTTTATGATTAATGAAGAATTCTGAAATTATTTTAATTAAATCAATGAAGAAGAAACGGTGTCAAAACAGGAGAAGAAATTATTATTATTATTATTATTATTATTATTATTATTATTATTATTATTATTATTATTATTATTATTATTATCAGCTAACCACAGTCCTAGTTGGAGAAGGAGGCTGCTATAAGACCAAGGAGTCCAACAAGGAAAAATAACCTAGTGACGAAAGAAAATAAATAAAACTACAAGGGAAGTAATGAATAATTAGAGTTTATCGTGAAAAAAAAAAACTGAACGAAACAGAGGGAGAGATTAATTAAGATATCTGGGTTTATCCTCCAAAAGGTTAACTTCATTTTGAAGCAAGAGTCATAAACAATCCAGAGATTGACCATGTTTTGACATTAACACCATCCAAACACGTTGGTCGAAATATAGTTACTCGCATATTACGAATTTCAATAGACATAGTTAAGTTTGTCTATATTTATATACCACTCTCTCTCTCTCTCTCTCTCTCTCTCTCTCTCTCTTTTTATATATATATATATATATATATATATAAATATATATATATATATATATATATGTGTGTGTGTGTGTATATATATATATATATATATACATATATATATATATATATATATGAACTTATATGCAAAGGTAGATGGATAGATCGTCTATCAATATAGATATCTTTCCATAATGGCGATAAATAAATGATAATCATTAATGACATAATACTTTCTATAATAGAACAGAGAGAGAGAGAGAGAGAGAGAGAGAGAGAGAGAGAGAGATATTAATACATTATAAACTAATTGAACAAACTTACGCATTGAAACTCTTCAATTATCTTAGATTTCTTTTACCAAAGAACAAAAAGACAACGAAAGAAGTTTCTTGAAAACAGTAAAAATTATTCTTTTCTCACGAGTAATTACTGAAATTTCACTCACCTTTCAAGTAATTGTCCCCTTTTTTCTTAGATAATTCACAGAATTAAGAAAATAAGCTGTTTTTGAATTTCTGGAATCGTAAAATATTGAAAGTTTTCTAGTTTCTTCATAAATCGACACACTCTGAGAGAGCTTTTGATTTCGTATAAAAATCGGCAGTAATGAAAGCCTTCAATTTACCCTTTTTTCTCTTAGATAATTCCCAGAATAAAAGATATTTCTGCTTTTTAAATTTCTGAAATCTTAAATCATCGAAAATGTTGGTTCTGATAAACATTCAGCAGTACTGAAAGTCTGAAAATACAAAGAATAAATGAATCTTTTGCCAGAATATTTGAAGATATCTATAGGATTATTTGCGTCATAATCAGCCAAAGTAATGAATTTTCCTGTAATTAACATGCTAATGATTATCCCATTGCTACTGATACACTTAAAACGATTTGACATGTCATTAAACTTATGTTCAGACTTATTTAGTAGGTTTAGTATGTAATGAGAATTTCTTTTTTTTTTTTTTTTGAAATGGCGTTTTAGCTAATTTTTATTTTTTCAACAGAGATGATTACAAATCTTTACTTTTTCATCCATTGCTCCTCTCAGTTTTCAAAACCAATTATTGTAATTAATGAAGCTGTCTGTCTGTTCGATTAAATATCTTTAAAAGTAAAAAAGTTCATCAAATAAGATAAAAATAAAAAAATCATACGGAATAGCTAAACTCATCTTACACATAACGGCAACAAACTTCAAATATTTTAATGTTAGCAATTTATCTTTGCAGCATCCAGAATGCAGAGATTTGTAAAACACTGTGATGTTTACGTATGTTGGTAAGAAGTTACCGGTTCTTCTTGTTTACGATAAAAACTTAAAGTTTTGGAAGTTATTATTAGAAGGAAGTTTCTTCCGAGATACAGAAGTTGATTCACCAACTGTGGAGTTTGCAGTAATGGGAGGATTCAGAATGCAAGAAGCCACAAAAAATCACCACAGTTTTAAAAACTAAAAAGATTGAAGGCTGATGATTCGGAGGAGTTAATGCCAGATGTGTATCATCATCCTCAAGAACTTTGGTGAATGAATTACTGAAGATAAAATTGCAGACAATAATTAGATGGTTTAATTATACCTGAAAATCTCCTAGATTGATTAAAACTTTATATTTGTTTGTGCATTGTCTAATGAGGACCGTTTTATGGCCATGATTAAGTTTAATTATCAACAACAACAACAAATACAGTCGTTTCTAGTCCACAGCAGGACAAAGACCTCAGACCTATCCTTATTCATATCTTGGGTTTGGACATTTTCATCACCGCGCTGGTAACTGCGGATTGGTGATGGTGGGCTATTTCGTCTGATCACTCAAAGCAATCCAACTTCGTATTGCCTTAGGTTAGAATTCTCTTGCTTGAGGGTTCTGTACCCTCAGGCACACTATTTCATCTGTTTCCTTATTTCCTTTCCTCAATTGGCTATTTTTCCCTGTTGGAGCCCTTAGGCTTATAATATCATGCTTTTCCAACTAGAACTGTAGCTGAGCTACTACTACTACTACTACTACTATTATTATTATTATTATTATTATTATTATTATTATTATTATTATTATTATCATTATGATTATTATTATTATTATTATTAGCTAAGCTACAACCCTAGTTGAAAAAGCAGGATGTTATAAGACCAAAGGCTAGAACAGGGAAAAATAACCCATTGAGGAAAGGAAATAAATAAACTAAATGAGAAGTAATGAGCAATTTAAATAAAATATCTAGAGAGCAGTAACAATATTAAAAAAAAAAAGCTTTAATATAATCTAAGAAGAGACTTAAGTCAGCCTGTGCAACATAAAAACATTCGCTGTAAGTTTAAACGTTAAAAGCTATACTAACACTACTACTACTACTGCTACCACTACTACTACTACTGCTGCTGCTGCTGCTGCTGATACTACTACTACTACTACTACTACTACTACTACTACTAATAATAATAATAATAATAATAATAATATTAATAATAATAATACTATCGCATCCGTGTGAAAGCCAAAGTAACGGAACCCAGTGCGAATTATTTATAATTCATTTGCATTTGCTTCGTATAAATCAGTGGCTTCATTATAATTCATTTATCCGAATTAGGTCATTTTATAATTAATTTTCCATTTTCACGATTCACTGAGGCCTCAAAAGAATTGTTAAATGCAACGGTTTAGTAATGTTATATCGACTGAAAACAGGCAAGGCTGGAGTGCGAGGAAATTAGCTTCATTGGGCATAAATGGCAATAATTATATGCCGCATTAGCACAGCCTCCACCCACCCCCACACACATGTACCCAAAGATAAATAAATATATATATACATATATATATATATATATATATATACATGGACTCTTATGGTTTCCGATAACCCATCACCGTAGGGTACGAAACTTTTTATAGATATTTTGTGGTCATAAAACCCCGTTTTCTACAATCTTCCTTCTGGTGGACTACCATTCGCCTCGATGACGTTAGTTTACGTCAAAACATTTAGACTATGAAACACCCTTAACACAAAGTGTAGTAAAACTTGTACTTCCAAAGGCTTCACTTAAATGAGATATGAGAGTTAGGTGGAGTTTATTCATTCGTTGGGCTATACTGGATTGTACAGTTGGACGCAGGAATTCCTGGTTGCACCCTCAATCCGTGGTGAGTAACCAAACAGAAAGTATAGAGAGGGAGGGCAGAGAAGGAGGGCGGGGCTACATGAAGGAACTCACAATGCAGTAAGGGTATGACAGGGTGAACTTTCTCAGAGCGAGGTATGGTAGTTCTCTCTCTCTCTCTCTCTCTCTCTCTCTCTCTCTCTCTCTCTTTCCAGAGGGTGAAGGTGAGAAACCATAAAATAATATCCAATTTTGTTAATATACCCATTACACTTTTGTTTGTTTTACTTCTTCTCCCTCTTATAAGTAAAATATTCATATTAAAAAACAAAAAGAGAATTAATCCAAGAACAGTAACCTATCTTTTAGTGTGATGGCGTAGATTAATTTTATAGGTGATCGTACTTAACGTTTCTTATAAATACTTACTTTGTTCTTTAGTCATATTCTTTTACTTCACCAATGGTGATTTAATCAGTTGAAAAGTCCTTTGTAATGAAAAGCGATTTTTTGAATTTTATAAACTAAAAGAAAGTAACAAAGCAATCAGATATGATTTATAAAGATTTAAGATAAGAGAGAGAGAGAGAGAGAGAGAGAGAGAGAGAGAGAGAGAGATTATTAATAGCTATCCTCTTACTAACCTACTGGCTAACATCCAAACCCGCCCTGTATAACATAAAAAGGAAATAAAAATGACAATCAGGCAACCTTTCAAATCCTTTATGACGATTCCTGTTCCAGATCCAGACGCGTCTCAGTTGGTCGTGATTTCTCTGTTGAGATGAGAGAAGTCTCTCCATTGTTTCGTTTCCCACCAAAGAGAACTTCGTTGTTCCAACTTAGACAACTTAACAAAGTTATCAGTGATTATTCTCTCTCTCTCTCTCTCTCTCTCTCTCTCTCTCTCTCTCCTTCCAAACGAAGTTTACAGAATATTTCCCAGAATTTCTAGGGATCCCACCTTCTTGTCTTCCTTCCACTCTGTTGTCCTTTTTTTTTTTTTTTTTTTTTTTCTTTTTGATTGAGAGAAAATCTGCCTTATCAGTTGATTCTCCATTTCTCATAAATTGTTTATCTATTCATGTTTTGTAAGTGATAATTTCATTTACAATAAAATATTTCTCTAATCGGTTTTTAATTTGTAAATCCTCATATTTTTCTTATTGCTCCTAACTAAAAAAAACATGTGAAAATTTAAACATATTAAGACTGGAATCCACAAATGACATTTCCCTGACTATCCCTTAAGAAATGATCACATTATTTTTAACGTGTTTATAATAACATTGAGAAAGTCAAAATGAAAAACAAAACGAATAGAGTCCGAGGAAGGTCAAGACTATGACAGAAAGCCGGGTTGGAAAATCTGGCTACAGACATTTTTGAGAAATATTACTATTCATCTTTTAATGATTACGCATTTTTCCATCAGTTATTTAACACTGAAAGGATTTATTCGTTGCAAAGGAAGGCGGAAGGTTTTCTTTATAAACTGTAAAATCTTTCTTTCTTCAGAACTCTTAATTTTATTCAACTTTTGACTTCCTCAAATAACTTTCATTCCGCGTTTAATTGGGATAAGAAGCTTATTGGCACCTGGTTCAAATATACTTTAATCTAACTTCCCAATTTGTAGGCAACATGTAAAAGTAAATGTCTTACCATTTATGTATCTGTAATATCTACGGGAACTGGCATTAATCTTGAAAGTCTTCTAAGTCTCTTTCCTAACAGACTAGTAAATGATATTAAGGTTGTGGTGGCCGATGTGGTAACGTCCCTGATAGGTGAACGCCAGACTTAGGTTCGAGTCCTTCTCAAACTCAGTTCCTTTGGTCGCCGCAACTTCACCATCCTTGTGAGCTGAAGAGGAGGCCAGGTTGGGGGAGCCTATAGGTCTATCTGCTGGGTCATCAGCAACCATTCCCTGGCCCTCCTCGGTCTTAGCTTGGGTAGAGAGGGGCCTTGAGCGCTGATCATATGTAAATATGGTCAGTCTCTAGGGCATTGTCATGTTTGCTAGGGCAATGTCACTGTTCCTTGCCTCTGTAATTCATGCCATTCGCGACATTTAAAACCTATAAAACAACAAAAACAGTGTAACCAAAGAGGCAAAAGCGTCTATTTGTTAAGCTACTTTGGGTCCATCTCTAAATATCTCATCATTTACATTTCTTGCATTAATTCGCCTTAGATACACCTAATCCAAGAAAAGTGAGACTCAAACTTTAAACTTCAGAAAATGTAAATGAGAAAAAAAGGAACAAGGAATTCTCAAACACAGGAAGAGTCTTGACTTGAAGCCTTCCATTAGAAAGACTGATGAAAGACTTGCAAGAAATATTAGTGATAAACAGCATCCCAGAAAGGCTTACAAAAGTCTTTTTAAAGGAACGTCTCCGGGTGAAGATAAACTTTTAAGAAGGATGTCTAAGAGTTTCTAGTGTTCTGGATGCGAAGGAAATCATGGAGAGAGAGAGAGGAGAGAGAGGAGAGAGAGAGAGAGAGAGAGAGAGAGAGAGAGAGAGAGAGAGAGATTGTAGTGTTTGTTTCCCTTCTTAACAGATAGATAGACAGTATATATATATATATATATATATGTGTGTGTATATATATATATATATATATATATATATATATATATATATATATATATATATATACTGTATATACAGAAAGCTGCTAAGATAGTAAAAAAGATCTAAAGATAAATATAGAAAGGTGGAGATATGGACAGACACATCAACAGAATAGTAATGATAAAATTCCTTAGCCAGCTATCAATCACTTCCATAGAAAATGGGAAAGATGGAAACCTAAAGAACAATCCAAAAGAATCCTTTTATTGCCAACATGTATTGCAGACAAGTCTTGGAGAGAGAGAGAGAGAGAGAGAGAGAGAGAGAGAGAGAGAGAGAGAGAGAGAGAGAGAGAGAGAGAGAGAGAGAGAGAGAGAGAATCTTGGAAAGATTGTTCTGAAGCAGCAGGATTGTTGCAAGAGTGAGAAATGACGTCTGGTCGTCTCATTCCACGTCCGTGTTACTTGTCTTTTTCATTCTTTCACCCAAGAGGGAAACAGAGCAGTAAGATGCCGCACAGTTATCACATCTCATTTTTTTCTCTAGATTTCTTGCAATCATTCTACATTTTACATTTGTCATTTCTATTGAAAAAAAAAGTTCTTCACTTTTCGAGTGATCTTTAACTTCTTTCTTAATCATATTGTGCGTCATTGTCATGATACTATTACCTTTACAAGGCAGCACATAATGTACTTATCATGATCAATAGCTATCACTATTTTCATGGGGTCACAACTGTATGAAAAAGAAATTACAAAGGTTCACGATTCTTTTACGAGTGCTGCTCAGAATATGGAAGAAGGATCTGGGCTAGGAAGGGTTGGAGTGTCAGCTAATGGAAAAGAAAAAAAAAAAAAAAATAATGCAGGCAGAAGCGGCGTATAGGTACTGTGTGACCTATTTCTGCACATCACGTGCTGTAGTCCCTGCAAAGATTCTGAACGAAATTAACCCTCACCTCCTGATCACGCATAGCCAATCACATTGTCTCGCCTATCAATTCCTAACTACACTAACCTATGATCACTTTAAGGGGATGTGTTGTGACTGCTGTTAATGCAGGAGACAACGTGATTGGCTATGATGTCATCAGAGGATGTGGCTTATTTTGCCCGGAATCCCTTCGGCAACTATAGTCTTGTCAATAGTTATCAACAAAAATTCGCTTACAGCGGGAAATTACTGCTTTCAGATGAATAAAATGCTCATAAGTCAAAAAAGTCGTTAATCTTCTTGACAAGTGATCAAACGCATTCTAACTAACGATGAGATGGAGAGACTGCTTGTTGTCTGGATAAAGGAAAAAGAAATGGCTGGAGACACTATCACCGAAGCTATAATCTGCCAGAAAGCTAAGATTATTTTCGGTGATCTCGTGCATGCTCAGGCCGAAGCTGACGCAGAAGGAACATCGAAGCAGGAACCCTCAGATTTCAAGGCTTCTCGTGGTCTTTTGAAAAATTTAAGAGACGCTCAGGCATTCATTTGGTGGTGCCTCATGGGAAGGCTACAAGCTGGGACACCAAAGCGGCCAAAGCCTTTGTTAAGACTACGTTCAACAAGTTGACTGTCCGGTAAGGCTACAGTCCCCGGCAATTCTTCTATTGCGATGAGACAGGGCATTGTTTGGAAAAAAATGTCTCATCAAACGTACATCACAGCAGAAGAAAAGAGGCTACCTGGGCATAAGCCTATGAGGGACAGGCTTACCTTGCACTCTATGCAAATGCCAGTGGGGATCGCAAGGTGAAACCACTGTTGGTGTATCACTCTGATACTCCTCGAGCTCGAGCCTTCAAGACCAACAAAGTCACTAAGGAAAATCTTCACGTGTTGTGGAGGGCTAATGGAAAAGCCTGGGTAACAAAACAATTGTTCATCTAGTGGATAAATATTTGTTCCGGCCCGATTGTGAAAAAGAATTTGGAAGAGAAGCACCTCCCTATGAAATGCCTGCTGGTGCTGGGAAATGCCCCTACTCACCCTCCTGCTACGGAGGAAGATATGGTAGCAGAATATTCCTTCATCAAGGTTCTCTATCTTCACACCAACAACAGCCCTCTCCTCTGGCCTATCGACCAGCAAGTGATTCAAAATATTGAGAAGCTTTAAGCGGGGTTTACACAGGCGAACAGCTCGTCGAGCCTGGTTCGACAACCCTGTGTTGAATTGATGCTCGAGCGTGTAAACGGGCTATTTGGTTGTTGAGCGCGCTCGTCGAACGGCTCGATGAAAGTCAGGCTCATCTTGACTTTTGTGGGCGGAGCTACATTGTTTGATGAGCGGTGTGAATGTGTGAACGGGTGTCGAGCATCGAACCTCAGTTGTTATTCAAATCTGCTAGAGGAAACCTCATCAAAGAAATGAATAATGGCTGCCATTAATGAAAGCAAGAATGAGAAGGAAGTCGTACTTTGATTTCATAAATACATATCGGGCTCATCCAGCTTTATGGAAAGTTAAATCAAAAGACTATTCCAATAAAGTAGCCAGAAACAAAGGAATAGCGGCTCTGCATGAAATATTGAAAGAACTAATTTTAAAGCCTTAATTTTATAGCAATAAGCAAGTTGGTGTGTGAAAATTTCTCTCTTTTTAGTAGCCAATCCTTCGTCCACTTTGATCATTTTTTTTCTTTCTTGGTGCCACTGCTAAAGCAATGGCTATCAAATCGTCCTAGTCGAGAGACATGTTGACGTTGTTTTAGCACGAGGCACACTGAGGTTCGATGTACTGTCTGAAAGCTCTTCGAGCCGTTCTACAAGTAGGTTCAACAACCGGGCTCGGCGAGCTGTTCGGCCGTGTAAACCCGCCTTTATACGAAGTATCTCTTTAAGAGATGTTTCGAAATCATTGAGAGCACAAACCTCACCCTTCGTCCATTTTAGAAGGAAAATTTTAATATTGTCATGTCTCAAAATCATCGATTAAGCTTGGCAGGAGGTTTCGAGGCACACCTTCAGGAGGTTGAGAGGCGCACCTTGAAGTCTGCTTGGATGAAGCTGTGGCCTAATGCCGTCTCTGCACGAGATTTCGAGGAATTCCACGCAGACCAAGCTGAAGCCGATTCCATAAATGTTGACGATCCTGAACCTGTTGGTCAATCTGAAGTTGTGGAGATTGTTACACCTGGAAGTCCATGGGTCTGGAAGTTGATGAGGCCAACATTGATGAGCTTATTGGGGAGCACCAAGAGGAACTTACGACGGATGACCTGAAGGAGTTAGAGGCTATGCGAGTGAACGTCGTTCAGGAAGAGTACAGCAGGGGGAAAGGGGGGGGGGGTCCAGAGGATGACCCACTGACAACAGCAGAAATTAAGGAGGGTCTAGATGGCTACTTTAAAATGGTGGCTCTCGTAGAAAAGAGACACCCAAAAGAAATTCTCACAGGTCGTGCGCTTGAGTACTGTAATGAAGTTTGCCTGAGTCATTTCAGGAAAATTTTAAGAAGCAGGCAGAAACAGGCTACTTTGGGCGATTATTTTGAAGAGGCCTTCGGTAGAGGCAGACCAAGCGCCAGCTAAAAAACGAAAGAAAAGTGGCAGTGATGAGGAAAATACATTATGTAATAAAATTTAGAAAATACAAAACGTAAAGTAAATTTTTTTTTGTTCAATTTGAAAAATAAAAACAAATTCTATTTTAAGTTTAACGTAAAATTAAGCGTTATTATTTCCTGCCATTTGTAAATGTGTTTCCTAAAACTAAGTGTTAATGTTTCCTATCATTTATACACCTGTTTTGTGAAGTTAAGTGTTTACGTTTTCTGCCACTTGTTGACATAACCGAGGCCCTGAGCACCAATAGGCGTAAGAGGAGATGATGATAATGATCGCGTGCTTACAAGCTCATAGTTGCCAACAGTGTTACCTGCTATAAAGTCCAACAGTCAGACGTCTCCTTGGCTTTCCGTGAAGTGTACCGGAATTAATGAAGCCAGCTGTACCACTGTACCTTAGTTGGTTACTAAATGCAATCTCAGACAAGTGTACAAAAATAAATGTAAATTGTTTTTCTTTGTGAGAACTTTAGTGGGGTAATTTTTTCTGTTATATGTTCTGTGTGCATGACTGTTTTAGATAAAACGTCTTTACAGGCTTTTTGGAATGTAATTTTAAGGTAGTTTGCATAATGGCCTTATCTGCTGTTTGGTGGTCTTTAGGACCAAGACTAGCAATAATTCTCGGGAACTAATCTTTTTTTTTTGATTTCCGAGCTAACGTGTGACACGGCGGAGAAATGGTCGACAGTGAATTCTGCTACTTCAACTGAGACTGTAGCTTAAGGGGTTCACTGCTACAACCCTTTTGGACACCGTGGGTGCTGGGCTGCTATGAAGAGCGCTAAACAGACGTGCTGAGTGGAAGACATTTATTACAAATGGATCATGTCGACGTTTGTGCTATGATTTCGAAAATGGCTCTTCGCTAAATACAGGCTCTCTCTCTCTCTCTCTCTCTCTCTCTCTCTCTCTCTCTCTCTCTCTCTCTCTCTCTCTCTCTCTCTCTCTCTCCCCCCCATCTCTGGACTTTGCATCTTGCACGGAGCGCATGATCGATAGAAAACCCTTCACTTAAGCCATACATGCTTCGCCCTTTAGCTAAGGTAAGGCCATTAGTGTCTTTTAGTTGAGGTTTCAGAAGTCCTTGCGTGACCTAAAAATAAGAATAAAATAACTCTGTAACGACAAGTCACGTAAAACTTTTCATGCATTATGCATCGTAATAGTTTCGTTACTTCCTTTTTTTTTCTTGTACAGTTCTGCGAGTGCTAGTGTTATAGTTGGATTGTGTCGGTCAGTCTTACGGATGGTGTTATTTTCCGTTGGTGGGTTAATAATTTTTTACTGATATTATATGGCGATATTATTATTTGAGAATATTTGACATTGTTGGTCTACCTGTAATTAGGTCCCTTTCCTCCTTGATCATTGTAGGTGTGGTAGACTTACGTGGGTGCAGTAACGACCGCTAATTGTAACCTGACCAATTTATCCTCGATTGGTAATGAAGAATTCTTGTGTATTGCCCGTAGATTGAGCGATATAGTTTTCATATTAAAGTTTGTGCCTTTCAAGTACTAATTTCTAAAGTTATTCAGTGTTAATTTTTGTTTATAATGTAACTGTCTGATCTTGCACGTTATGATGCAGAGTCGATAGCCGATAACAGAAAGGTCATTGAAACTGAAGAGAAGATTGTTAATTTAATATGATTGTTCGTACTTGATACCTTTTTATTAAAATACTGAATTGAGTATCGTGTTTTATTTTTACCTCCATGTTTCACCACCTTAAAATATTTATTGTGTTATCGAATTCGTTTTCTGTATAAGAAGTGTCTCGACCTGAACTAAGTGGCAGCGTAACTTTCTTCCATTTGAGCACTAAGCACTTTTCAGGTAAAAAAATATCGTATCAAAAGGTTTTGTTCTTTTTGAAAATGATTAAACTATATCTCAAAACCATATTTTATTCATGATATATAAACAATATCTAAAAATTGAGTAATGAATAGCGAAAATGGAATTTCGGACAGTGTGTCGAAAATTACTTTGCAAATCGTAATAAAAAAAAATCCGCAATGGTGTATTTAAATCAACCAACAAACCAAGAACTATTTCCATCTGTAAAAACAAAACCGAACTTTAATTCAAATGAAATAATTTTTCTTTACTTTTGCTAAAAGGAAAAGATAAAAATAAAATAATGAAAATAAATTGTATCTTCTCGAGTGTCCCAAGAGTAAGGAAGAAAATAGTTCATCAAGTGAGTTACAATTTCCAGTTTCTTCCAAGAAATTCAACTGTTTTAAAGAAGACAACTCTAAGCAGTCAAACCCGTTCCAGGATTCCAGCAAGGTCGGAATAGGAATATTCCAGGTTTTTAATTAAAAGGGTTTGGAAAGAGAGAGAGAGAGAGAGAGAGAGAGAGAGAGAGAGAGAGAGAGAGAGAGAGAGAGAGAGAGAGAGAGAGAGAGAGAGAGAGAGAGAGAGAGAGAGTAGGGAATTTCATGATTTCTTTTTAGGACTTCAAAAGTGAGATATTAGATTGCAAATGAATTCTTTTTCAAAAATCAATGTGAAATAATTTTTAGTAAAAAAGTTGAATATGGATTTTTATCAAATGAATTACAAGAAAAATTAAAAGTTGTTAGTAAAATTTGATTACTATTGTATTGAGAGAGAGAGAGAGAGAGAGAGAGAGAGAGAGAGAGAGAGAGAGAGAGAGAGAGAGAGAGAGAGAGAGAGAGAGAGAGAGAGAGAGAGAGAGAAAAGGAATTTGGATGTCTCAAAGTCTTTTTAGTCCATCCACGGAGATTCCATTATTTTGTTCTTGGATAGAATTAGATAGTTTAAATATTTTGAATTTCTATGATCTCGTCTAACTTATTCTTGAACTCGTTTACCGTGTTATTGTCCACCACATCTGCTGGAAGTCTATTCCAAGTATTTTCTATTTTGTATGTAAAGAAATTACTACCTAGAGAGAGAGAGAGAGAGAGAGAGAGAGAGAGAGAGAGAGAGAGAGAGAGAGAGAGAGAGAGAGAGAGAGAGAGAGAGAGTATGAAACTTTTATGATTTTGTTTTAGGATTTTAAAAGTGAGAAAATAAATTGCAAATGGAGTTTGTTTTCTAGAATCTATGCAAAAGTGTATTCAAAATTTATACGTTTATTTTCCTAATAAAATAATAATCACAGAGAAAGTCGTTTACTAATAAAAGTAGGTGTCTCAATCACCATTTTATAATTTGTGCTGTTTTTATACATTACCGTTTGCATTGATTTTTATCCATAATTCCGCTCAACTTACAAATCAATATGAACTGGAGGAGAACTCAGTAGAGTGCAGACCTCCGTCATGGTAGCATATTTCTTGACCTTGACCTTTGACCTTAGTATATATTAATATGCGTGTATTTTCATACACTCAAACAGAGTTTGAAGTCTTTGTGATAACGATGTCTAAACGTATGGCTGATTACGTGAATTGGACATTATGCTTGACCGTGACTTTGACCTTCCAAATTTAATCATTTCCAGTTTTTTTACATAACAGTTGATCCCTGCAAGTTTCATTACTCTACACACACAAACAGGGTGTTTAACATAACCTCCTTCCTATTCCGTTGGCGGAAGTTATAAAAGCTAATCAATAACTGATATATTATTTAAGAATTGTTTACTTTTAGTATTGTTTTGCTAAATCTACAATTTAACCATTATCTAACAAAAATAAAATCCTTATAAATAATAGCTATCTACTTAACATTTATTTCCCAGTAATAAATTAGTTTGAATTTGGTCATAACTATTGATTGAGACGAAATAGAAAAGACAAATCTAGAAGCATAACTCGCTAACGAAGTTGATATTTACTAATGACGTAATCGGGTAAAAAAGATATGAAATTTGTACCAAATTTTCCTGAAAATTTATTCTTCTCTAATTTGTCTTTCAAACGCCTCACTTCCTTATTCAGTGGATTCCTCATTTTCAAGGAAAAACTGCCGCTGATGGTCACTTTTCTGCCACAATTTTATCTTTTTTTTTTCTTTTTTTTTGAGGAGTTTATTCGACGCAGGTTTTCTTTGACGCAGGTTTATTTTTGACAAGCGTACCCTGCTGTCCCCTTTGTATTTCCCCTTGCTGGCTTAAAAAAGAAATAGATATAAACAAACATAACGCAATATAGTTACCATAGAAAATTTATGTATAATGGATAGCTACTTTTCAGTTGGTAAGGGTAGAAGTGACTGTTTAGCTTGTTACATGTAAATTTCTCGAATGCAATTTTTCAAAACCAATTATCGAACCCAATTGCTAAAAAAATAACTTCTCGAACTATCATTTACTCGAATGCTATATTCCTCGAAAACCGATATCTAGTTTTTCGAGAATATGAATTCGAGAAATGTACATGTATGTTCTTAAAAACCAATATTGACTGACAAACTTAGCTGTTCGTTAAATGAATACTCCATATGCTTTTCTAAGGATTCCGAGGTGTCAAAATCGACAATAGTTGATTAATATATATTAGTAAGAAGGAATAGAAAAAGGTTATAATTTTATTGTAAATCAAGAAAAATAAGGAATGAAAAAAATATTAAGGTGAAAATTTATAATTTTATTTTATGTTGCAAAACAAAATAGGTAAAAATAAAGAATCAAAATGTAATCAATTAGAATGAAATGTTATATGCCACACGTCGTAAATATTCTTCTACAGGGCTTCATCATAACTCATTTCAATGTTTTTCAACCTTTTTCTAACGTCACTACTTTTTTTCTGCTTATAGGGATACTGAGACCTCCCAAATAGGAAAAAAAATAATTTGGTTTAAACAAACGTGATCTTTCGTAGAAATGATGAGTGTTTATGAATTGGTCTTTAGTGCTTGTTGGACAGTTTTCGGGGAATGTGAGTTTCAACTGTGCTCGAGAAATTGACTATCAAGAAATACTGCATTCGAGAAACTGAAAGATTTTCTATCGAGAAATACTGCATTCGAGAAATTGTTTCATCGGGAAATTATTTTTAGAGTAATATGGTTCGAGAAATTCACTTTAGAGCAATTGTCTTCGAGAAATTTACCTGATAAGCAACTCTTCTAGGAGAAGGACACTACAAAATCAAACCATTGTTCTCTAGCCTTGGGTAGTTCCATAGCTTTTGTACCATGGTCTTCCACGATGTTGGGTTGAAGTTCTCTTGCTCATTATTATTATTATTATTATTATTATTATTATTATTATTATTATTATTATTATTATTATTATAGTATGTATGTATGTATGTATGTATGTACAGTATGTATACACACATATATATATATATCCAATATAATTAAGTAATTATTATCAAATGACAGACGATGCAACATGCAACGACTTTCTATTATCTTTATTATTTAAGCGTTTTGAAATTTGAATGTTTTTTATTATTATATACTGAGACAATCCGAAATACTGACTTATTTTTGGAACTCAAATTCAAGTTTTCTCTTTAAGGGAATTTAAGATTTGAATTGAATGTTTTATTATTTGAAATGATTTATTTAAGGTAACTGGGTGACTTAAGTGATCATAGAGTTGATGAATGTTATTAAAATATTCTATAGTTAATCATAATGATGTTAATTTATTACTGGAAAGATGAGAAATGAATTTGTATACAATACAAGTGTTTTGGTATTGATATGATACAACAAAAACAACAACAACAACAACAACACTAACAACAACAACAACACCAACAACAACACCACCACCAACAACAACAACAACAAATGCAGCCGTTTCTAGTCCACTGCAGGACAAAAGCCTCAGACATATCTTTTATCATGTCTGGGGTTTGGCCAGTTTCCATCACCACGCCGGCCACTACAGATTGGTGATTGTTAGAAACTTTATTCTTATATCTCACAGCAAACCAGCGTAGTATGGGTGGCCTTTGCCAGTACAGTTTTGCTAAGCATGCCGATACACAAACCCTAAGCCTTGGTATCCACACCCAGAAACAGTATCATAAGACTAATATTTAATACTATTTTCTCGTTAGGATATATATCATGAAACCTGTGGGAGGCTGCGAATAGGTCTTGCCAGAAAGAAGGGCTGGACATGACTGATTTATTAACGCGAGAACACAAGCTTATAAACAGTACAAAGGTTTGAGGATAACAATGGCATAAAAATTTTAACCATATGAAACATGCAATGGCAGGCTTAATAATTTTTTTTCTAATGAGAGAGAGAGAGAGAGAGAGAGAGAGAGAGAGAGAGAGAGAGAGAGAGAGAGAGAGCAATCACATCCCAATGTATGAGCGTGTGTGAAATTCATGTGCATTACAAACTGTAGACTTTTGGAATTGAAATTATACCTTCCGCCGTTTGGAAAATTACTTTCCATCCTCAATGTTGTAATTAAAATCCTCCATAACTACAAGAAATGTGGTTAAACCACAGATGAAACTTTGAAAAGTCTTAGATGCTAGTTATTATGATATAACTAATTAATTTAGAAGTTAAAAGGTGGCTCATAATTGCCAGAGACATGGGACAGTGACTACATTGTCCTGACAAGCACGACGATGCCCTAGAGACTGACCATATATACGTATGATGAGCATTTAAGCCCCATCTCCATCCAAGCTAGGATAAGGGAGGGCCAGGCAATGGCTGCTGATGACTCTCCAGGTAGACCTATAGGCTAACACAAACTCTCCTTCTTAGCTCACAAGGATGGTGAGGTTGCATACGCTAAAGGAACTAATGAATTTGAGCGGGGCTCGAACCCTATTCCGATGATCACCAGACAGGGATGCTTCCAATAGGCCACTACAACCCGCTGATTAAGAGTTAGCGAATAATTTTCACAAAATTAAATAAAAAATATTGAAAAGATTGTTATAAATATTTCAGTTTCTTCACGATAAGTTTAATTACCTTGAAATTGTGTTTTCTTTCTCTTATTTGTGTAAATTCAAGAGTCAAAAGAGAATCAGAACTTTCTTAATACATTACACATCTGAGGTTCACATTAGAACCTTCTCACTCTTCTCAGTTTGTTCCCCAGAAAGATTTTGCTGGATCTAAACTATACGAAAAGTTGGGCCATTAAGGCTCAGCAGAATCGCTAAAATTAAGGAAATGTAAAAACTTGTTTGTGAGAGAGAGAGAGAGAGAGAGAGAGAGAGAGAGAGAGAGAGAGAGAGAGAGAGAGAGAGAGACACCCAAAACTAAATTATTCTAAGACTGTGTTAACATTAAATGAAATAGAAGATTGTGACTAGATATGATTATTTGAAATATATATTAAATCTCATTTTTATTTTTGTTTTTATTTATCATTCATGGAATAAAAGAAAATTTATTCTTATTATGTATATCAGACTTTATAACTCAATAAAATATTTTAACTTTTGTCCTATATATCGACTATCTATTTCAATATTAAAGTACAGAATATGACAAAATTCGTTTTCCTTGATTTCATTGATTTTCGTTCAATGGTCACCAACTGGAAACTCTTAGCTTTTTCATAATGACGAAACATTTTACAATTTCGCTCAATGAAAGACACAGTTCACTAAACATATTTCAAGGAATAATAATGATAAATTTTTATCAATTATCAGCTAGATAATTACAAAAAAAAATAAAAACCTTCTCTATTATGATGAAAATTAAAAGATTTAAATATTTAATGAATTTTACTTTTTTAACCAAAGTACTGATGAATTCAAGAAATGAACGTACCCGAGATGGAGTTGGGGGCGTGGCCTAACCGGACATCAACTGTTAAACACGGTTGAAGCTACCAAACCACATCCAATACATGCATACATACACGTATATATATATATATATATATATATATATATATATATATATATATATATATATATATATATATATGTCATCCTGATGGAAGTTCCTAAGGTAGCTTCAAAAGGATATATTATATACTACAGTGATATTCCCAGAGAATTAAGCTTCAGGTTCCAGAATTCTAACTCCTGGAGCGAATATCCTTAAAATTTTCTCAAGGATATCGCATAATATCAGAGGACGCATTCTTGACACGTCACGTAGCAATCTCCACCCCAAATAGCGTTAAGGCTTCGAGGGGGACATGGCAAAAGAATAGAAGAGGGTCGTAATAAGGTTACCCCCGTTCCCGTACTACTATTGCCCACCACCCCAGCGCCATTCTCAGGATGGTGGACATTCCTAATTTTGCAGCGATTTCGCTCAGTGGTGTTCCCTGTTGATCTAACTTCTCGATCGATTTTGAAGGATTTTTTATGCATTCTCCAACTTCTTTCGCCTTCAGAAAGTTGAGTATTGGGTCTTCACAATGAATAGTTTTTTAGCTCCCTTTTCACAGTGAAATTTGAGTAATTTTTTGTGTTTAAAGCTAGCCTTTACCGGAGGCGCTATGAGCGCTGTCATTCGTTGGGCATGTTATTCAGTTAGCAGAATGACTTCCCGCTTTTTAAATAACTTCATATATCATTAATTAATTATTTTATTATGTTAGCTATTTAGGAAATATATTCTTGTAAAGATATTTACATTGTGCATATTTTTCCTTTCTATGTTGATCGCATAGCTAGAGTCTCGGTGAGTGAGGTAACTGAGATCTCGTCTCGCCTAGGTTCCTAACCTAGGCATGTTATTATATGTTAGACACTCCCTGGTTACCCTTTTGTATGGTGATTTCAATTATGCAGAGATAGGTATCTCTTTTAAATGGATGAACTTTACCCCTCTCAAAAAGGGAGTTTAAGGGTAATCCCTCTTCCCTCTTAGTGTAGCCTCAGGCTACAACCTTAGCGGGTCAGCCTCAAATTTTTAATTCAGACATGACTTTCCTACGGTTTTTTGTGCCCTTCCTCTGTAACCGCAGATGCAGGTTTTTGGGGTTTTTTTTTGGCCAGAATCTCAGAGTATTTAGTCTGTGGTCGGTAGCTACCTGGCAAGATGAATAAAATTCTTTTACTGCGTTAGGCTACCGACATAGGAGGCTAGACCTCCCTAGACCACCCCTGAAGGGTCTGTACGATATGACCCTTCTTCCTGTGACCTAGCAGACTAGTCCTGTGTTAGTGGACCCTAGACTGAGGAATAGAATTCTTCTAATGCTTAGGGGACACTGGCACTGCAACCCCGTTTCCTTTCCTTTAGAGGTGGTGGCTAGGGTGCTACCAAATTCTTTAGCCGCCTGGGATAGTTCTAATACAGGAACGGAGTTCTTAGGTGGGGCAGGACAGGATAAGGCCGGCTCCTGCTGTACCTTTCACAGGACCCTCTTTTATCTTCCCTTCTATCCCTTTATGTTGGCGAATCCCGGCGACCTTACTGTTGCCGGTGGGTTGCCGGAATCGACCAGACTCCCCCTCTTATAGTTGATAGCTGCCGGCCAACAGCCTTAACATTTGTCGGCCGGCAGTAATGACATCTGTGAGCTGACGGCCATTTTAGTTGCCGGCCAGCAGTAAAGACTACTGCCGGCCGGCAGTCATGGCTGCTGCCGGCCGGCAGTCATGGTGACTGCTGGCAGGCAACCAGGGCTGCTGCCGGCCGGCAGCTGGTGGCCATGTTGGCTGTAAGTGGGAAGTCCCTTTTGTTTACAAAGGTTCTTTAGTTCTTTCTTGAACTGCTAGCAACAGTGACTACTGCCGGGGTGCTGCCTACCAGGCCGGCACATAATGGTGCCTGCTCAACCGGCAGCACGCCGACTGTACTGATACTGCCGGCCGGCAGTACTGGACAGCGGTGCCGGCCAGCAAGATTTAGACAGATCCTTGCCGGCGACGGTACTGTAGCTGGATGGAAGCTTGAATTTTATATTCTCCCCTTCCATTTGAACCTTCTTTCTGGAAAAGGTAGTAATAGTAGACTTTTACATCCCTTTTACTGTATATATATACAGTATTAGGTAGCCTGTTATCCATGCTATCTCTCTTTCTTTTAGCTAGCAGGCTAGATGTGCTAGCATTAGCTAGCTATGCCAACGACATGCTGGCTGTACTACAGTATAGGTTTATACAGGTAGTTAGTATTTCTGCAGTATAGGATATACTGCAAATTGAAAGCTTCTGTATATTTTATGCTAGTAGTTTTTTCCAATATATTTGAAAATCCTACCCAAATATTTGTGGAACCCAATCTCATATTGAAAGAATTTAATTCTTCAATATTCTGATTAGAAATCAGTCTTCAGATTACCCTGCAATATTAAAATTTTAAGGACTGGAGATTACACTCCTAACCCCTAAAGGGCAGAGCCCTTATCCTCGAGTCTCCATGATTAGGAAACTCTATGTTTTATTTTGTAAGGGGGGTCACAGCAAATAAGTTGGGTGGGATATATACAAATATATGTCTTTCCTATCCCCAGTCCAGTTGGCATCATGCCAGCTGGACCGTACAGTCGGTTGCTTACCAGAAAGGCAACACATCGGCTGGATCATACTATATATAATTATACAGTAGCCAGTACATTGCAATATAGTGCATACTGCAAATAGAAAACTACAGTATGATTATGCAGTAACTATTTCTAGCATATCTTGGGTATCGTCATGTGAGCTTATGCTGCAGCCGCTCTTACATTGAAGGAATAGTGTTTCTTCGTTAAGCTGATTGAGAAATCAGTCTTCCGTACCCCAGAGTATCTAGTATGAAAGGGACAGTGAAGTATACACTTCCCTATCCCTAGGGGTTAGAAAACCCCTTCTTCAGTTGGAATTCCTTCGAAAAGGAAATTCCTATCACTTAGTATTGAGGGGAGGTACCAGCATTTGCTTGCAAGGGATACACAAGTATGTGTCTCCTACTATCCCTTTATATCTTGCTATCCTAAGCTATACTGTTAAGATATGATTTTTGATTTGTTGGTTATCAATGAGATAATCAATTGTATACTCATTTTGTTTTCCATACTTTACAGGAGGAACGCCAGATGTCATGTGTTGCAGTCTTCTGCAAAACTAAGAGTAAGTGCTTTTACGGACATAATGCATGCAGGTTTCATGCCCCCTGCAATATTATTTCCGAACACCTGCAGTATTGGAACACGCAGGCCTGCAAAGTATGTCAGGCCCTATTGTCCGAAGGTTTCAAGAATACAAAGTCGGTGGAGACTAGGGATGCAGCTCATTTCAAACTACGCAACTGGATGAGAGGCTTTCAGAAAATCTTTCCGGGACCTTACCTGCCTAATGACAAGATGCGTAGGTTACTATTTCCAACAGCGAGTAAGGAAATAGTGGTACCCCAGACACGAGGTACATTTCCCGATGGCCAGATAACCTTCGGGAAGGAGGGCAAAAAGCTCCCATGGGAAGAAGGGGAAAATGTCGGGTTGGAATTGTCTCCGTCCCAATAGGCTCATGAGCCAACGGCATCGATATCTCCGCCTTCTATCCCTCTTTTAGATGAAATGAACCAGTTATGGGCCCAAGTCAAGAATCTAGTAGAAAATTTGTACAAACAGAGCACAAAGCAGGAAGCGAAATGCATGGTAGAGCTTGGTAAAGCTCCACTTGTCGCTCCTAAAGGGTTGTACAAAAGACTTGTAGATCAAGACCTTCTGACATGCTCCACAACCAATCCCTGGAGGTTTGCGGAGCTAATGTCGATTTTAAACGGCAAACTCTACATCTCGAAGAAGATGGGTACTGTCCCTTTTGACAAAATCCAGTTCTGGCCAAGCTTTGACGCTTTCCCGAACTGTTTCATTAGACTGAAGGATGAACTAACATCAGAAAAAGGAACGGAATCAAAGGAGGTTATGATTCTCGACAATGATAAAGCACAGGCTATCCTATCAAGCAGCATAAAAAAGGCGGGTTACTCGGTGTCGAAGGTATCCACACCAGGTAACAAGAACTCTTCCTTTCTTGCTCCTGTTTCAATTTCATTCCCCTTTACGGTAAAGCCTTTCAAATATGTCACTGAGGCAATAGAGACAGGTAAACCATGTCCTACACTCAAGGAGTGCGAGCCTCTGTCACTAGAATTTCCCAGACAGGAGAAGAACTGGAAGGAGCCCCATTTCACCTTTTCAGTAGGAAGACTTAAGGCGGATGTCGCCAGTCGACAATATAAGGAAAATCTTCCAAAATTATCTGAATTTCTCTTACAGGATGAACAAGAAACAAAGGAGAGACTTGCAGCCTCCTTATCTCTACAGAACTACATAGAGTTCTGTTCGGCTCATCAAGATACCCCAGACATGCTTAAGGTCTTAGCCAAAATACATATGGCTAATTTGGTAAAAGACCTTTATGCCTTTATAAAGGCTAGAAGAATATGTAGGGAGTTTGTGTTAGCTAATGCAACAGCGAAACACGATACAAGAAAGCTAATATCTTCCAACATCTGGGGTAAAGACCTCTTTCCAGACGAGGTAGTCAAGGAAGTGATTAAGAACGCCTCCACGGAGAAAGTAGGACTTCTCCAAAAGTGGGGCATCCTTTCAAGAAGAGAATCTTCTAAGGTTGTGGGTCCCCAACCTAAAAGGAAGATGGAGAGGTCTGGACATCCATTTCGAGCGGTTCAACAACGATCCACAGTTGTAGTGACCGAGATGTCACAGACAGATGGTCGAAAAGAGATTCCTACTGATCAGTCGAAGCATAGAAATGCTTCTAGTAGGAGGGAGATTCCTTTAGGATCGCTGGACCTTCGATCCTTGGGTCCAAGGCCTAATCAAGATGGGACTAAGATGAGAGGTGGAGATATCTCTACCACCATTTCCTCTACTCCTCCGATTATCCAAAACCCTTCTGGAGGAGTTTACCTGAGAGCTCTAGAGCATACAGGTGGTAAGGAAACTTTAGTCCACCAAATTCCAGGGAAGGCTGTTGTGTGTTTACGGGAAGGACTCAAGAAAAATTCAGAGTCATTCAGGACTTATCGCCACTCAACAAGTCCAAATAAAACAATGAGTCCATGAGGTTTATCCTCCTGAACATAAGGACCCCGCTGCAAAAAAGGGTGCCTATAGTCTTACCAGACCTGAAAGTCGTGTATTGGCAGCTTCCAGACAATCACCCTTTCCCCTCCTATCTAGGATTCAGGTTACACAAAGTAACGCACTTCCTAGGAAAGATACTCGTCACACTAGACAGAGTCCTAGCTGCCTTCATAAAATTGGCAGACACAGTCATGCAATATGTAAGCCTAAGAAAGGTTCAGGCAACAATGTTCCTGGACAAGAGGCTGGGGTGGGCAGCACCCAAGGTGGCTGGTCTATGAACATCCGAAAAAATTATCCGGTCCCCGGAACATCGTGGATGAAAGATAAATTTCAGATTCCCAAAACGAGAAGAGGGAGGAACCCTGTTCTCTCTCCAGTTCGCAATAAAGGCAGGCCCTGTGCTAAGAGCACGGCTGCAAGATGCACTGGGAGCCTGGAGAAAACAAGCATCAAACGCTCGAAGAGGCCTAGAAAGACCGATAGCGGTCCTTCCTTAATCGCTTCCCTAACAAAGGTCAAAGCCCGAAAATCCCAAGACCATGTGTTCCCGTCATGAGTAGGGAAACTCTCTCCAAGCAGATCAGATTGTCTACAGCTGAGCTGGGACTCCGAAGCGATAACGAGACACTGCAATCAACGATGCTAAGAAACGTCTCATACAATTTAAGTGTAGTTAGCTATCCCTTACCTAAAGGGAGGGCACCTCTCAGCAGTTCACATACAACCAATCCACAATGTGACAGTGGATGCTCTACTAAGGCTCAGGCAGATAGAGTTAGAATGGTCCACAGACACAGACCTATTCTCTCCCAGATGGGAACAAGTCCCCAAACTGCAATCCGACCTCTTCATTACGAGCGCTGTCAAGGAACTACCTTGATACGTAGCCCTATACGAGGATCGTCTAATTTAAATGATAAACATCATGTCTCTAAAATGGAAGGGATAGACTTAGGATTTCCAGTTCATCCCGTCCAATCACCTGCTGAGAGTCCTCAACATGTTAAGATCCAACCAGGCGGGAGTAGCTCTGTTGGCTCCCAGGTAGCCCAAGAACAATCTATCCTCCTTGAGGAAGGAACAGAGGCTGAGGCTGTCCTTTATCCTGAAACCGGGACAACTCCAGAAGGTTCAGAGATTAATTGCCTTCAATTTATTACAGAGAACCCAAACCCTTCATTGCATGATTTTCTTGCCATAGCAGTTAAGAAAAGATTTGGGATCTCAAAAGGCAATATAGAATTCTTAGAGGAATACAAGTCTAAGTCAACTAAAAGACAATATGAGTCACCATGGAAAAAGTGGGTTGCTTTCGTAAAAGCAAAAGGACCGAGAGAGATTTCAATGAACTTCTGCATGTCCTTCTTTATCCATCTTCATAACCAGGATTTGGCGGCCAACACGATAACTACGTGCCAGTCAGCCTTGACTAGACCTCTTCTATATGCCTTTCAAGTAGACTTGGCGAATGAGATCTTTAATAAGATCCCGAAGGCATGTGCGAGGCTTAGGCCTGCTGCACCACCAAAGCCCATCTCTTGGTCTTTGGACAAGGTCCTACATTATGCCTCATCCTTGAACAATGAAGACTGTTCGCTTAAGGATCTAACCCAAAAGGTTATTTTTCTGTTCGCTATAGCCTCAGGGGCTAGAGTTAGTGAAATAGTGGCCCTTTCTAGGGATGAGGGCCACATTCAGTTCTCAGAAACAGGAGAACTGAACCTCTTCCCTGATCCATCCTTTCTCGCTAAGAATAAGCTACCCACTAAAAGGTGGGGTCCCTGGAGAATCTTCCCTCTGAAGGAAGATGTCTCTCTATGTCCGGTAGAGTGTCTAAAGGTCTATCTTCGTAGAACTTCATATTTCAGGGGAGGACAGCTCTTTAACCCTGGACAGGTACGTTGGGTCGTTCGCGACCCCGAGCGTCAAAAAAAAACAGGTTTTTCTCACGTGACTCACCCCCGTGACTGAATTTGTGGGTGATCGACCTGCAGGAGGTGTCTCCCCTACACGCTCTAGTAGTGTCCAGATGTGCATTGCTGTAGCTGTACTCCTTCCCCGATTTCTGAGACGCGTCGGGGTCGAGCGCGACCGAGTTTACCCTTCTAAGGTAGTTTGCATAATTATCAAAGTTATTAAGTATTATGAAATTGTCGTAGAATGGTGCAACTTGTATAGGTTATCAGTTGTGGAAAGTCTTGGTGGATTGTTTGGCTACCATGTGCATGATTTTTTTTTTAGTTAAAATGTCGTTCATTACCACGAGGACCATTTTACCGCGAGTGCCCCTTTTTCATTTTTTTTTCATTTTTTTGCCAAGTCATTTTTCCGTAAGATATTGCCAAATAGTGTCGTAAAACTTTTGCTTGTTTAGTGTTGGAAAGTGTGTCTAGATGATCTGGCTACCCATGCATGACTTTGTTTTTGTCAGATACGACGTAGTTATTGGTATATTGGGTATTTAACTGCGGTTACCAATTTCTGTTTTTTTTCAATATTTGTAAAAATTACTACGTAGTAAGGAATTGCCGTATATTATTCATTTTTTTTTCATGTTTATGTGTTAGAAAGTGTGCCTTGATGGTTGGGCTAACACGTGCATGTCTTTTTTTTTATCTGAGATGCTGTATATTAGAATGTCGGGCATTTTACCACGAGTACCCCTTTTTCATTTTTTTTCATTTTTTTGCCAAGTCATTTTTCCGTAAGTTATTGCGAAATAGTGTCGTAAAACTTTTGCTTTTTTAGTGTTGGAAAGTGTGTCTAGATGATCTGGCTACCCATGCGTGATTTTGTTTTTGTCAGATACGACGTAGTTATTGGTATATTGGGTATTTAACTGCGGTTGCCAATTTCTGTTTTTTTCAATATTTGTAAAAATTTACTACGTAGTAAGGAATTGCCGTATATTATTGATTTTTTTTTTCATGTTTATGTGTTAGAAAGTGTGCCTTGATGGTTGGGCTAACACTTTCATGTCTTTTTTTTTTTATCTGAGATGCCGTATATTAGAATGTTGGGCGTTTTTCCGCGAGTGGCCCTTTTTATTTGTTTTGCATTTTTTTGCTTAGTCATGTTACCGTAAGGAATTGGCAAGTAGTGTCGCAAAACTTATATTTTTATAGTGTTGGAAAGTGTTTATAGATGATCTGGCTACCCATGCCTATTTTTTTTTTAGCCAGATATGGCGTATATATAAGTATGTGTTCGATTTTCCTGTGATTGCCATTTTTTCGTTTTTTCCCATTTCTTTCAAAATTACTACGTACTAAGGAACTATCACAGAGTAATGATTCATTTATATGTTTATTTGTCGGAAAATGTGCCTTGATGGTTTGCCTAGCACGTGGCTGAAATTTTTTTTTTCTGAAATGCCGTATATTAGAATGGCCATTTTTCCACGAGTGCCCCTTTTTATTTGTTTTGCATTTTTTTGCTTAGTCATGTTACCGTAAGGAATTGGCAAGTAGTGTCGCAAAACTTATAATTTTATAGTGTTGGAAAGTGTTTCTAGATGATCTGGCTACCCATGCCTATCTTCTTTTTTTTAGCCAGATATGGCGTATATATAGGTTTGTGTTCGATTTTCCTGTGATTGCCATTTTTTCGTTTTTTCCCATTTCTTTCAAAATTACTACGTACTAAGGAACTATCACAGAGTAATGATTCATTTAGATGTTTATTTGTCGGAAAATGTGCCTTGATGGTTTGCCTAGCACGTGGCTGAATTTTCTTTTTCTGAAATGCCGTATATTAGAATGTTAGCCATTTTTCCGCGAGTGCCCCTTTTTATTTGTTTTGCATTTTTTCGCTTAACATGTTACCGTAAGGAATTGGCAAGTAGTGTCGCAAAACTTATATTTTTATAGTGTTGGAAAGTGTTTCTAGATGATCTGGCTACCCATGCCTATCTTTTTTTTAGCCAGATATGGCGTATATATAGGTATGTGTTCGATTTTCCGGTGATTGCCATTTTTTCGTTTTTTCCCAATTCTTTCAAAATTACTACGTACTAAGGAACTATCACAGAGTAATGATTCCTCTAGATGTTTATTTGTCGAAAAATTTTGTTTACTTTATTTTTTGATTGAATATCATCAAATTTTTTTAGCTAAAATATTATATTGTTTTACATTTTTTTTTTTCGATTTTATTTCCCTTCAAAAAAAATTTTTTGGGTCAGAATTTCAATTTTATAGTCGTAAAATAATCGACAATTATCCAGCAACCCACCATACAATTTTTATGCATATCCAATAATAATTAGATTAGTAAATAACACCTTGAAATTGACATACCCTTCCTACATTTCAAGTGGCAGATTAGGGAGTCTGAGTCAGTGTGGTTGGCGGCCATTTTGTGGACATATCCGAAGCGTAAGCTGCCCTATCTATATATATTCTTGTTCCCTATAGAATTTGTGATATTTTGGTATATTTTAACCTGCATAAATATCATATTATATATCAAATATATGTATTTTTTTACGAAATTTCTAAGTACTCAAAAAATTACCTTTAGATATGGCCCCTGATATAAATGTAATTTACAAAATAATGAAGATTTTTTTACATATTTCTATTTTAGGATAACATATGTTTATTCCCTAAAAAAAATAGCAACTTCCTATTTCATTTGGGTACCCAAAAAAATTCATGAAATTTGGACAAATTTTTTTGGCCAAAAAAAGTTACTCTTTTTTTCTCATTTCAGATCTTCACCTCCATGGGTCTGACTTCATCCAAAATACATCAAGATGTGTCCTAAACATTCAAGAATCAATTCTTAAAAGGATTTGTGTATATATGTATAAACTTTTTTTTTATGAATTTTTATGTCAGGTCTTTTTTTCTACTTAATTTTTTAAAATATTTATAATAAATAGTTTTTCTGCAGATGAGTAGTATTTATCTTTACAGTTGTTTTAGGCATTCATTGAAGTTTTTTTTGGCAAAAGAAAAAAGGAGGTTACTGCAAAAACTGATTTTTCAAGAATTTTTTTTGGCGTCGGGGTCGTTCGCGTCCGAGTATACCCTTAAAGGGGTGTCCGAGGAGCGTACCTATCCAGGGTTAAAGGAGAAACCTCTGGATCAAACTTATCCCTAAAACAACTGAAGGCAAAGCTCACCTACTTTATTAGTAGAGCGGATCCTGACAGTACTCCTGCAGGTCATGATCCGAGAAAGGTTGCTTCATCACTGAACTTCTTTCAGGATATGGACTCTGAGCGTCTTCATTCATACACTGGATGGAAATCATCCAGAGTGTTTTACAAACACTATGCGAAACAGGTACATGAACTGAAACACTATGTAGTGGCGGCAGGTAGTATATTTAAACCTGCCCCCTTATTACTGTTATAGACAGTCAATGGTTTGGACTTCAAATGTCCTCGCACATATACTGGGTGAGAATCATCCACAGTGTTCTACAAACACTATGCTAAGCAAGTCCATGATCTAAAGCAGTATGTGGTGACGTCGGGTAGAGCACTTAACCCGCCATGTAATTCTACGATGAACAGCTAATTGTCTGGGACTGTCAATTAAAGAGAGAAGAGGGCATCCCTCTTAGGGTGCGACATCATTTGATCAGTTATTACCATGGTGACACTAGCTATGTTCAAAATCCCAGGTGTGGAATTATACAGATAGCACTAGTGCCGGTGTACGTAGTACACAGTGCCGATAAAAGTAACCAGTAAAGGAATTATGAAGAGAATTTGTTTTATAATTTTCTTCAATCTGAGAGTGGCACTTATCATTTCTTGCTTTCCAAGAAAGAAAGATAATCTCCGTACAGGTTACATGTATAGTTCCGTTATCATGCTACATTCGTTTTACTTACTAATAACCGTCTATAGAATGTAATTGCGTTCTAACTCGCCCGACAATCGCATGATTATAGTCCAGAATATGTACTTTTATATATTTGTATGCTGACAAACAATGGATTTAAGAAACACTGTTAAGTATTTGGTAATTTTCACAAACTACGAGACAGTTTGTTCATCTGGTGTATTCTTATGTTTGTCCATACAATATATGCTTA
>NC_090756.1:42415953-42430953 GCF_036898095.1 Palaemon carinicauda | reverse complement strand
ATTTGTGTTGTTTAATTTCAACGTAAATTTACGCATTCAAATTTTATCATAATTTTGATTGTTTAACTCTAACGTAGATCTGACCGGAACCATTTTGGCTAACCAAGATTTTATTTCCTATACACTATTAAATTTCTTTGTCAAATCAGTTCTCTCTTACGGGCTGCCAACGCAAGAGCCCGTGCAGGGCAATCTCAAACGAACGAACGAACGAACAAAGAAATATTGGTCTCCATGGCTGAGTCTTTGCATTTCTATATTTCCCAATGAAATAGACTAATTAGTCATTTCTGTTTCCCAATAAAGAAAATCAATTAGTCATTTCTGTGCATATCATCTATTAATAGACACGATCCTTCTCTAATATTTCAAGGAATATCTGATCAAAGGGGATTAATCAGTTATGGGTTTCAAAAAAATGACTTTTCGTTATCTATGCTTCTCTTATTAGTGATTTTTTTTCATATTCGTCCAATTAATAAGTTCCTGGAATCAGGTTCAGAAAATTATATTTGCTTTTGAGAGTTAAACTTTTGAAGGTAATAACCTAATTAGGTATTCCAGTCAGGTATCAAAAAATAATAATAATAATAATAATAATAATAATAATAATAATAATAATAATAATAATAATAAGAAGAAGAAGAAGAAGAAGAAGAAGAAGAAGAAGAAGAAGAAGAAGAGGAAGAAGAAGAATATATTACGCTACTAATCAAATTTATTATTTGGATTTATAATAATAATAATAATAATAATAATAATAATAATAATAATAATAATAATAATAATATTGCACAACTGAGCAAATTAACTATTTGAATTTCTATTACTTATTCCTAAATAATCCATCAGAAATACGAATAAAATAACTTCTAGTTTTACCCTGATAACATCCAAAACCATAGATAATAAAATTACTTGATTATTTACAGGATATCCCAAGTAAACAAACACAAAGATGTTTCTTTACATCTTCCCTGACCATTTAATGTACGATGATACTCACTGATTCAACGGATTCCATTTCTCTGCCGTTTCATAACCTCATATCGAAGAAGGAAAATGTACAGTAGAGAGACGTATTAGGCTATTGTCACCATCAAAATCTGTAATGTTATCTTTACTTCACTTTGCTGTCCACAGTTAGTCTCTGCCATTACTATCCACCATTACTGTCCGCCATTACTGTCCACCATCAATATCCACCATTACTGTCTGTCATTACTGTCCGCCATTACTGTTGGCTATTACTATCAGCTGATACTCTCCGCCATTACTCACACCCAATAGCCTCCGCCATTACTCTCCGCCATTACTATCTGTCATTACTCTCTGCAATTACTCCTTTCCCATACTATCCGCCATTACTCCCTGCCATTACTTTCCGACATAACTCTTCTCCATTATTGGAAGGAATTCATTGTTTGGGAAGCTTTGGATCAATTCCATTTGTCAGAACTCAATGTTTTCCACCAAAATAAAAAATAAATTATCCAAAGGAGACAATCAAATGAAAAGGAAAGTCCCAATTTGTTGTAAGATTCAGTTCATTGGTAATTTCCTTATGAGATTGCACAAAATTCCTTATGAGGAAAGAACATGAAAGTCAATAGAATACTTTTGGTGAAGAGTCCTTGTTATGTTTATGATAGATCTCCATATCAGAAACTGATCTATTTCCTAAGAAGCATAATGTCCCCTAGGAAACGAAATTTTTCTCAAATTGCTGTAGAAGAATTTCAATTTTGATCATCAGCAAATTTTCATTTAACTTTTATACAAGGCAACGAGCTAAGATAGGGAAGTAGGTGCATCGTTTTTTTTTTTAATGGACTGGAAAAATGCTGGAATGATTCGAGCTATTATTGGGACTACATAAATTCTAAAAGAATCCTTGAAGGATAGTACTCTCTATAACAGGGATATCATGACATGCAGAAGAACTTCTGTTTTCTACTGTAGGGATATTTGAGTTTTTCGTATTTTAAAGAATAAGATAAAGTCTTAAACAAAGGCGAGAGTCAGAAGTAATACAAGATCTATTGCACCAGTTTGCCAGATATTTTTTCTTAAGTTTAATTACGGCTTGAATTATCTAAAGTCGTTCCTATAATTCTTCCCTTCAAATTTCTTCACATTTTTTTTCATTAACTTTCAACATTTCCACTTCATTAATCAGGATGTTGCCTCAACATTCTCTGACGAGATCTAAATCTTTTTTCATTGCATGCTAAAATATCCTTAATTTTACGATTCCAGTTTACTGTTCCTTTTCGGTCTTCTAATAACTTATAAGAAATCAAATGAAATTCCCCACACAATTTTCACATTATATTTAACACAAAAAAACAAAACTGTTCCCCTGAAAGGAGTTTCTATTCCTTGCAACAAGAGGAATAAAAATTCGCTTTACCCTATTGGCTGTTTCTTGTAAGAAAACCACTGAAAGAAATTAGGAGAGAAACGAGGTTCTCCAAACGTTTTTCAGAGGGTGGAAATTTTCAACGTTTCTTTCCTTGGGATTTATGATAAAGAACTTGACACCAAATCTATGATTAATAAAGAATATTCCTTGAATATGACATTACAGTAATATGATATAGATTGAATTAAATTTTGATATCATGCTCAAATAAAAATATGACCTTCTCAATGCCTGATCAATCTAATCTGTTAACAATGAATAAATGCATACTAACTCATTTAAAAATCAGATACCTGCGAAAACCATATAACAACCGACAAAGTTAGCATCAACCTGGTTGAAATATTTTCCCATTAATAATTGATCCGTATAAATCATGAAAATTAAATTCACTATCAACATTACAAAAGTCAGCGAATTAATGTTGTTATATGTCTCTGATTTTGACATTTATTGGAACGCAACTTTTAATTTGACACTTGAAATCTGCATCAAATAATTATTATAATAGTATTTCCAGGCAAATAAATTGAGCTTAAAGTAGGTACATGGCATTTATGAGTTGCCACATTCCACTATACATAGTTTTTATGTTTTATCGTTGCAAAAATAAATGAATGAATTGGAAACCTATCAATATTTCGATAGATAGAGATATGTTGTTTTAAAATTATTTGCTTTTTATTTAATCATAGAAAAATTATATACAAAAAAGAAATATTAAAAACGTTATTTTTACGCAAATAAATTGAGCTTTGATAGTGGTACCTGGCATTTACGAATAATCTCCCACATACCACAACACTCCAGGTTTCATCATTGCAAAAATAGATGGATGAATTTGAAAGCTATGATACTAAGATACATAAATATATAAAGAGATACCATTTTTAATTTAATATAAACAGTGTTTTTTTTTCTTTTGATCATAGTAAAATTGTATACAAAATTGAACTTCTTCAAAGACACCTGTTTTATAGGAAAGAGTTGCTGGAATATTAAATTATCCATTTTTCTTCATTCAATTAAATTCTATTGTATTTTTTATATTCTATATGTTACTTAAAAGACACAAGAAAATATAATTAGAGATTAGCTTTATTACATAGAGACTACAATCGAGAAAAACTGTTTAAAATTCTCAAAATGAAAAGGATGGCAGAACACTGATATTGGGCCGTCGATGGAACACCTCTAGGAAAAATGTCTCTATGCCTCTGAAATAATGATGTCAAAGGAGAGGAAAGTAATCCAAGACAGAAATAAGTCATTGTACTTTTTCACAGGATTCTTGATGTGGAGAGATAATTATATTGTAGTATAGTGTAGCACAAAAGATTTTTTTTTCATTACCAATGGAAAATGTTTCTCTTTATTGATCTATCTAAAAAAAAGAATTGTTATGATACGTTTTGATTTTTTTTTCCATTTTGAATACTCCTTCTTTTATATATGCCTTCATATATATATATATATATATATATATATATATATAAATATATATATATATATATATATATATATATATATATATATATATATATATACATACATATATATATATATATATATATATATATATATATATATATATATATATATAGATAGATAGATAGATAGATAGATAGGTAGTCAGATATATATATATATATATATATATATATATATATATATATATATATATATATATATATGTATAATATATATATATATATATATATATATATATTATATATATATATATTATATATATATATATATTTATATATATAGATGTATATATATATATATATAAATATATATATATATATATATATATATATATATATATATATATATTTATATATATATATATATATATATATATATATATATATATATATATATATATATATATATATATATATATATACATACTCTATTCTATATCTCTCTGGTGTCATAGTTTTTCCCCTAATTTTGTTCATATATTTCCAATTTCACATTATCTTTTCATTTATTTGTTAGTTATAACATTTACATTTTGTCAGTGTCTTGTAACAAACAAAATTTAGACGTTATCAAGAGCTACTCAACGAATTATGGAAGTTCAAAAATTATATCTTTAATAATCTACTTCAAAAGTTCAACCTTGTAGCATATGCTTTTATGTTGAACAGGCTGACCTGTCTTTTATTGTATTCTACATTTGAAAGATCTATTTAAATGTAGTTGTTGTTCTTAATATATTTTATTTTAATTGTTTATTACTTTTTTGTAGTTTATTTATTCCTTTATTCCCTTTCCTCATTGGGATATTCTTTCCATGTTGGAGCCCACGGGCTTATAACATCCTGCTTTTCAAACTAGGATTGTTGCTTATCCAATAATAATAATAATAATAATAATAATAATGATGATAATAATAAAAATAATAATAATAATGATAATAATAATCCCCCTTGAACCTCAAACCTTAACTCTAGGCTTTAACTCAGGTGCCTGCTGCTAACCCAAGCGGTTAATTACTTTAATATATTTAACAAAACGACATATGTCAAATATAATTAACAGCTATAAGAAACCATAAGAGACATAATCACAATTCATTAAATCTTGTTAACATTTGCTAAAGAAAAGTTAATAGATTTTTTCAAAAAGTTAATTTAAAAAAGGTCTCATGTAAGAAAGGCTGTATATAATTAAAGAAAGGTATTAACCACTATTCAAAGATGGAGGATTTAATCAAATTTTATGGACTACATAAACCAATCGAGTGGAAGGGCTTTTAGAAAATGCTGTTATCTAAAACCGATTTCCAAAAGAAACTTAAAACAAAAAATGCAGCAAAAGAGAAGCAATCGAAATAGACTACTGAAAAGAACCTTCCCTTTAAAATTTTTATTTTTTTTTTTATTTTTTTTTATGTAAACAAATGAAACTGATGACATGCTGAACAATTATTTAACTATATGAATATTCTATGAATCCAGAAGAAAAAAGTCTCTGAGATGATATATTCCACATCCTTCAATTTCTTCTTTTACCAAACATCAAAGTCTCCCCATAATCTGGTCAATTTCCACGTTCAATCAACTCTGTTCCTCGCTTGACCTCACAACCACTTTCTGAAGGTCAACTCCCAGCTACTCCATCTGATTTGCATTTTCTGTTCTCCTCCTAATCATTCGCTCTATTGAAAAACTTTATCTGCCCCCCCTCCCCCCTCCCCTTCTCACCGTGCAATCAGATCTTATCCGAAGTGTTGATCCGTCTTTCCCCATATTCTCGTTTCTTTGACACATGAAATATTATCTTCAAGATTTTCATTATCCCGAAGACATACTTGCACACTACAAGTCATTCGCATCTTGTCTCTAACACCCATTTCATTTGAATTATGAAATACACAAATCAATTATTCATTAAATAAATTGTACTCTTAATTATTTATTAAATAAACTGTACTCCTAATTAATCTATGCAAATCTCTTTATCCTATATTTCTAAAGCCATTTCATCTAATTCTACCTTTGTTAATGTTCCCGTTTCAAACCATTTCATGATCCTGTACAGATTTTCTCCTGCACGATAGAATAACTAACATCAAACATCAATCACTTCACATAACACAAAGGTAAGTTGCCACTAAATCATTTCTATGAACATCTTACTCCCTCCTTTCGTAAAAAAAATATCAAAGAGCAATATAAACAATGAATTTTTTTATACGATTCAGTTTTATGAAGACAAGATTTGCAGTCTCCAAAGAAAATCTATCACTCATTCGCCCGTACTGATTTTGCTTTAATACCTTACATGGTGCTTTCTTTATTTCCCGTTCAGTTTTTTAACAAAGATTTTAAACAGCAGGTTCCAAAATTAAAGATGAGACACCAGTAAATGGATATGAGATCGCTTGGGACATTGTCATAAGGACTCGATTCCATCTACTTGGATCCCATTCGACCAATCACTCAAAAGGACCTCACGGGAATCCTGTGCTTTTAAGAGCTTATGGCTTCTGTCAAAGGACCCAGTTCTCCTGAAGATTCAATCTTATGTAGAGATAAGATACAAAAGACGAGAAAGACTTGAAATGTAAGATAACGATTTGATTTGTGATGTCACAAATTTGTGTTCCATTGACCAGTTAAATTTATGGTTTTATTTATTTTCAATTTTCTTTTTTCCTACGTTTTTTGTTCGATTCTTGTCTCTTATCCAGATCTATTTTCAAATTAAATGTAGAATCAATATAATATAAAGATTTTCATTATATCACAAATTTCCCTTGCTTTAACCTCTACAATTTTTCCTGTTTTATCTATTTCAACCTTTCCTTTTCCTATATTCTTTTTTTTTTTTATTAATTTTTTGTCATTAATAAACTCTATTTTCATATGAAGCAGGAACA
This sequence comes from Palaemon carinicauda, assembly GCF_036898095.1. Lineage (NCBI taxonomy): Eukaryota > Metazoa > Arthropoda > Malacostraca > Decapoda > Palaemonidae > Palaemon > Palaemon carinicauda. Next base: position 42,424,132 of record NC_090756.1, on the reverse strand, counting down.
GCAGGCTAATCCTAACTAAGAATAATGGGAACATGGATATTAGAATTCCCATTCCAGCGAACAATGAGGACGAATCATTCCCGGAATCGTTCCAGGGATCCTTTGATATTATGGAATGAAAATACTAGTTTTCCATCAAATGAATATCATTATTCAAAGGTCGTTCATTATTCAATGTTTGATTTATTTCAAGGAAGTTTCCCTAAACATTTAAAATGAATGTTATGAAAACATGAGATTCTGAAGACTATGGTCTTGTAAAGTGGATTTGTCCATTCACATAATTGGAACCAATATCTGCAGCAGGAATTAAGGTACAGGGATGGAATAATGCAAGGTGGAAATAATAATAATAATAATAATAATAATAATAATAATAATAATAATAATAATAATAATGATAATAATAATAATAATAATAATAATTATAAAAATAATAATAATAATAATAATAATAATAATAATAATAATAATAATAATTATAATAATAATAATAGTAATAATAATAATAATAATGATAATAATAATAATAATAATAATAATAACTTTAATTTTAATATTCAATACTTCTCGGAAGTTTGTTACCAGTTTGAAGAAAAGTATAAGAATTACTGTTAAAGTCGTAAATTAAAAAAAAAGAATCAAATCTGATTTGATCGACACAGATTTCTTAGAGGTCGCAAGGAAGGAAAAGAATAAGTATCTAATATATATATATATATATATATATATATATATATATATATATATATATATATATATATATATATGTGTGTGTGTGTGTGTGTGTGTGTGTGTGTTCTTTATTATATAGGAGAAATTAATTACATAATTACTCCCAATTTAAAATCACATTTTTTATACAACCATTTCTAATTTCATTCTGGGTTTGATTCTTAATTCTTCTTTTTTAATGCATTTCAAAATCAGTTTCTTATCACCGAAATTTACTTATCCAAAAAGTCCAAGTGCAATTTGTAGAACCCTGTTATGGAAATCCATTTGTGGAGGAATGGAGTTAACTCTGGAGTTGAGAGGTCCAGCAGGGGGATGGGGGGTAAAGAGGAGTATGGGTTATTGAGTGTGGGGAGAGCGCGGGGGAGGGAGTCAGGGGGGTATGGTGGCACTCAGCTGTGCTTTGCATCACTGAGTAGATTTTCAGTCTGGCACTTTCGCTTTCTGGATTTGTTATTCAATATGTTACTCTAGAGATTTCTGCAATTCTTTATTATTATTACTATTATTATTATTATTATTATTATTATTATTATTATTGTTGGTGTTGTTGTTATTGTTGTTGTTGTTGTTACCTAAGCTACAAAATTAGTTGGGAAAGCGGGATGCTATAAGCCCATGGACTCCAACAGGGAAAAATAGCTCAGTTAGGAAAGGAAATAAGGAAAAAAAAAACATATAAGTAATAAAAATTTAAGTAAACAATTTCAGGACGAGTAACAACATTTTAACAATAAAATATCTCAAAAACAAAAACAGCATGTAAATGAAAAAATGTAAGTACATTTAAATTAACTTTGCTATAAAAGCATAATAAAATCAATAATAAAAGATAAGAACATTCTATATTAATTTCGCTAAAAATGAAAATAGTTTTATTTATCTACAAGGATTTTGTATCATAAAAATACATCAGTATATGAGTTTAAAACACAATTGTTAAATAAAAGAAAAATCTTATTGAAGTAAAAATTTGAATTAATAACTAATTACTGTTGGTTTATAATTCGCCAACCCCAATTTTTGGAAGATTTCATCTGTCTGAGAGAGAGAGAGAGAGAGAGAGAGAGAGAGAGAGAGAGAGAGAGAGAGAGAGAGAGAGAGAGAGACTCAGTGGAGCCTTGAGAATTCTTTGGATATAATTTAATGTGTAATGGAGGAGGTCCAGATTGGCAGCTTCCATACAAGACGATCTCTAAAAGAATGAAGAATGCCGTCTCTCTCTCTCTCTCTCTCTCTCTCTCTCTCTCTCTCTCTCTCTCTCTCTCTCTCTCTCTCTCTTATGCCAGGAAAAAGATGTGTGTATATGTGTTTGTGTGTATAATACTGTGCAAATATATGTACGTAAAACCACCATAGTTTTTTGTGGGTATAATTAAAACAAATCTTTGGGAGGGACCTTAAAGCAAGAGGACTTAAAGGGGAAGTCCCATTAACCAAGTGTTTACTAAAATATTTCTTACTCATTAAGACCAACACAAAACAAACCATTCTTACCCCACAGACTCCACCACCATACCAAACCCCCTCCCCCGCCCCCCAACTCCCCGTTCACCGGTAGCTCCTCCTTCGAACATCCAGGAAGGAAATCAAGGCTCGGTTTCCGCCATGAACCTACGAAGGACATCCTCAACAGGTCTCGAGAGATTCCTTGGTAGTTCCTCGAAGGGGAATAAATGCCTTGCGTGAAGTCCTTCAGGGGGTAGCCAGGGCTTCTCAATGCTGACGGAGGAGATTTAATGTGGGTAGAAGGCAAAGTTTATCGGGGTTCATCATGACTTTAACTAATGAAGAAGAGGCAAAGCAGCCGGATAGGATCGCCTAACTATTGATTTAATGATAAATGGAGGAGATTTCATAGCAGTAAATCTAAATTGTACCCCATATGTCTGCAAGAATCCTCTATATCTAATATTGGAAAAATTCTATTATTATACTAATTCAAATAAAGGTAGACACAAAAGACCTGAAAAATTACCGCCCAAAATGTTCATTCTCCGTAGTATATAAAAAAATTTACAAAGATCATATTAGGCCGAAAAAAAGAAAGCAGGCTGAAACGCTTCAAGATACCTGTATAAGAATTACAGCAATCATAAAACTACATAAAGATAATGAGAAAATTTCGATTGAAAAAGGGGTTCGACAGGGAGACAGGGAATACCTTAACAAATTAAGATTTGCAGATGATATAGTTTTGTTTAATGAATTATGGGAGGAATTACAAAACATGTCAGAAGATTTCAATAGGAAAAGCATAAATGTACGACTGAAAATTAATATGAGTAAAACTAAGATAATGGTCAATGAAAATGCAGAGAGAAAACAAATAAGAGTAGTGGACGAGACTCTAGAGATTGTTAAGGAATAAAAATACTTAGAACAGACAGTAAGTGTTTCCCCATCACACTATAACGAAATTAAAAGAAGGATAAGCATGGGAGTGTAAAGCATTTGGTAAACAAAGTGAGATTATGAGAAGTGAAATGCCACATTCTAAAAAAAGAAAAGTATTTAATGAGATGGTACTACCAGTATTAACTTATGCATCAGAAACTTGGAGCCTTTCAAAACCTCAAAACATAAGCACGTTACAACTAAAAGAGTTATGGAAAGAATAATAATGGGAATATCACTAAGACAGAAAATAGAGCAACATGGATACGAGAAGAAACTAAACTATGGGACATTCTTGAAACTTATAAGAAACAGAAATGGACACTGGCAGGACATTTAGTGAGAATGACATCCAATAGATGGACATTAAAAATCATAGAATGGGTCCCCAAAGACTGAAAAAGAAACAGAGGAAGAAATAGAAGACGATGGATCAACGAACTAAGGAAGCTTGCGGACATTGATTGGCACAGAGAGACCATAATCTAACGTTGAAAGATATGTCTGAGGCCTTTGTTCTGCAGTCGTCTAGTAATGACTGATGATAACATATATATATATATATATATATATATATATATATATATATAAATATATATATAAATAAATAAATATATATATGTAAATATATACATATATATATATATATATATATATATATATATATATATATATATATATATATATATATATATATATTTATATATATATATATATCATGCATATTTATATATATCATGCATATATATATATATATATATATATATATATATATATATATATATATATATATATATACATATATAAATATATATATATATATATATATATATATATATATATATATATATATATATATATATATATATATATATATGTATATAAATATATATATATTGTATAAACAACAGGTATCTGTATTAAGTTTGGTGTAATTAAAACTGACCCTCTTCATTATAGATATGAATAGGAAACAAAAGGGAGAAGGATATATTAATTAAAAGAAATGTCTGACCTGATATGGTTCAGATGAGTTAATATCAGCCAAAACCCCTCTTCAATTAAGTAATACATTGTGTACTTGCCAGCTACTAAAATAGACTGGATAATAAATAATCATCAAACGTTGGTAAAACCATAATAAAACTGAAATGAGATAGGATAAAAAGTATTATAGACAGTTTAATGGAACTATTTCCAAAGGAAAGTCTGAAAAAGAAATCTGAAACGATATTTGTCTTCCGGAACTAACTAAAGACACCAATAAGATGAGAAACTGAAGAGAACTAAGTCAAGATGAAGTTAGTCTTTCTGTAATAAATAACTTCATCTTGGCAACCGAGTTTCAAGTCAGATGACTGAAAGAAATAACCGAAAATAGAAAGAGTGTGATATACTGCAGTTAGGAAATAATGGAAAAAGGGATAAAGTATGGAAGGAAACTTATGTTACTCTGGTTTAGAATTAGACAATACATCTAGAAAATAATTTCAAAATAATAATATTCAAAAGAGGGAAGTGTAAACAGAATTAGTAAGGGGTCTAGGAGGTGAAGAAAACTGAAGAAAAAAAATTTATATTGAAAGAAAAAGTAAAACAGTGACTGGGAAAATATGCTTAAAATGATAAACAAGTGTATTTGCTCTTATTTATAACTAGAAATTTTGATACTTGTAAAAGAAAAAGTGGTAATTAAGCAAAGTAAAAATGGCAGGATAATGTGAGATCTTGCGTGAGTGAATTAACACAGTCGTATAGATATCATCTTGTAGTTCGTAATTGGTACTTTTTCCTTTCCAGAAAGTTGCAAAGTAATTCAGTTGCTTATTAGGTCAATTATATATAACTAAGCAATATTGGGTTTGTCCCATCGATAAATAATAATACAAAGGCTAATTTTTACATCAAATAAAAAAAAAACATTTACAAACTTTCTGAAAGGGTCACCAATAAGGAAATAACGAAAACCTAAAATTAATGAACCCTGACATAAATGCATATATTCAAAGCCTCGATAATATAACAGATAAGAAACGGGTTACAAAGAAACAACATTTCTACGAGGACAGCCTCTGCTCTTCCAACAACCCCATCCACTTCCCATAATCCCTCCCATGCAAGAACAGAATACTATACGATAAGGAGTAAGTGTCCTCAGAGATAAAGGGAAAGCCTGATAGGATCAAATCCCCTTCAGATCCATGATAAGGAGCCACCCCCCCCCCCACCCCCTTCCCCAAGTTAGCTTAGCACACGATGTCTCACTGTAAATACCATTACCACATTTAATGGCCATGGATTACAGACTGCACACAAGTCACCTGACGTTACGTCCAAGGATTATGGGCTGCACACAGGTCAAGTCCCCTGACGCTACCGCCTCCCCCCACAAGGAGAGAGGACTCATGTTACGGCACGTTTGCGTCTTCAGTTTTTCATTTTCCCCTCAATTTTTTTCTTTCCTTTGTAAGTGTTAGTTTTGGTTAACATGGAACTTTTAGCTGATCCAAAGTGCCTTGGATGTTTTTAACTTATCGAAATAGCTTTTTTATTTCCTCATCCCAGATTCCAGTTTCTCACTTGTGGTCTCCCATGCTTGTTAGACTGTGGGAAATGTTTGGTACAGCAATGAAGAGGAAAAAATATTCTGTGTCAAGTAGAAAAATCTGTTAGACGTGATTTGTGTATTTCTAACATAAATACTGTTGTAAAGACTACCGAGTCTTATGAATAAAAGTGGCGAGTGTATTTCATCTGAATCCTTAGCGACACAATTCCCCAATTTTCACGCAAGATATTTTCCAAATTATGTGGCTTTGAATTCACTATCACATGTTCATCTATTATCTTTAATCTATGAAATGCAATTGGTTGTTGCCTGAGTGGTAGAGATGGGGACTGCGACCTCTTATACTGAGGTCACACTAAACCCGGTGTAAAGGATTCAAGTTACCCCCAGTTTCAAACTACCCCCCAGTAACTTGAAACCGGTTTCAGATTACCGGGGGGGGGGGTAATTTGAAACCGGTTTCAAGTTACCCCCTCTGTTTTCAAGTTACCCCCTCATCAGAATGATAAATAATTCATGTGACATCACAAATATGTATCATGCATTTATTGCTGGCTTCGCAGCAGTAGGAAAAGTAGTTTAATTTTGTATGTTATAGTTATAGTTATAGTTATAGTTATAGTTATAGTTTTAGTTTTTGTTATAGTTATAGTTATTGTTATAGTTATAGTTTTAGTTTTAGTTTTAGTTTTAGTTTCAGTTTCAGTTTCAGATTTAGTTTCAGTTTTAGTTTTAAGACCAAATATTGTGTATTAGTGAATTATATGACACGTTAAAAGTCACAGACTGTAATTTAAGGTTTTGTGATAAAGGCGAGGTAAAATTTTATCTTATTTCAGTGTTCGTGTGAGTGTTGATATTTTCGTATTTAAGACCTAACGTGTCATATAATTCACTAATATACAATATTTGAAGTTACGGACTGTCATTCAAGGTTTAGTGATAACGGCGAGGTAAAACTTCATTTTATTTCAGTGTGCGAGTGATTGTCGAGATTTCTTTTTCTCCTTTTTTTGTTATATCCAATAGATTCCATTCATGTGCTTTAGGTGCATGAGCTTCGGGCGGCAATAAGCCTGGAAAAATTGACACAAAAATCACTCAGAATAAATGTTGTTGATTATTTCATTATTTAAACAAATGCATATATATATATATATATATATATATATATATATATATATATATATATATATATATATATATATATATATATATATATATATATATATATATATATATACACATCTTTTGAACAAGGGCAGCCAACGCTCAGCTTGAGGTGTGAATCGCCAAAACTCATTTGCGGCGGTGCCGATTCTCCTTAATCCCGATGATTTTGCTTCACTAAGACAAGGGAAGCAAAAGGACAAACTAGGAGACATGGCATACACGTTGCCACATCTTCACTGGGTCAGTTCACTGAGACCTTTGGTCAAATCCTATTAAATGCATGAAAGATTAGCTTCCTCATTCACTGTCTTGCAAAATAGGCTTCCGTAAAAACCATGGTAAGTTCTCAGCGTCGTGTTTTTCGCCCAGAAGAAAGAAAAATGGCATACAATGTCTATCAGTTTTTTAAATGGGAAAATGATAATGAAATTGTTAAATTTGGAATTGACCAAGTTATCAAACGTGTTACAGATACAACCAACATATCAGAAACGAATTTGTTTCAGATTTGCAAGGAAAATTGGGTCAAGGGTATTAAGCATACTGATAACATTATAAAGGAAAACATGAAAATGGTCTGAATTAACTAATTCGTTGAATCTTTTGTGATAGCACTAACTTCATCATTTGTTGTAAAAAAATTTTGTCGATTAATTGAATAAATTCTAAAACAATAAAATCACCTATGTAAATATACCATATTAAACATAGTTAATCAAATCCTTTGTGAAGAATCCTGTCTTTTAATAATCAATCAGAATTGAGAACTGAATTAATTTGATATCAAAATTAAGATTATTTCTGTTAGTATGATAATTGTTTTATAACAATTTTGCTCCTTGTTATATCTAAGACTTTCAACTTGTCACCACGTGGTTGCAAACAAAAAGAGCGAAGGAAACAATTTGGAGAGAGTATCAAATTAAAAGATTATATTCTTAGACCGTTCAAATCCGGGTGAATGGCTTATTAGCTGACCCTTTGCTTGGCTCGCCCATAGATTAAAGTGGTCAAGCCAGGTATGCTTTGAAAATGACCCAAGAGAACTGCCAATGCCGCTATTGGGCTCCGAGTTTGCTCTTAAAATGTTTTGACTATACCCATAGATGCAATATAACAATAGAACTCCTTGTGTCCATATATCTTTTTATCCATTCATATATTCTGACAGTGATAATGCATAGTAACTTCGTAGTATTTGGATGTTATGCACGTGAAAAATAAAAGGTCAAATATAAATTACCAACATGCATGTTGTCGTGCAGACAGAATTAACGTTGTGTAAGCTACTGTTAGCTCGATTCA
>NC_090756.1:42402851-42415453 GCF_036898095.1 Palaemon carinicauda | reverse complement strand
TGTTAAATAGGGCGCCCTAATCTAGAGAGGCGAACTGTAGGCGGGTCGTCTGGCAGAAGATAAGCAGGTTTTAGACTATCAATGGAGACCCAGTCTTCCTTGCCCTGAATGCTTAGGAGGAATGCTTTCGGACTGCGTCGGATCACAAGGAAAGGGCCCGTGTAAGGGGGCGTTAGTGGTGGCTTGCTGGTGTCGTTGCGCAGGAAGACGTGCATTGCAGAGTGCAAGTCCGTTGGTATGTGATGCATCGCTGGGGGCTTGTAAGTCTGGTGGCATGGAGTAAATTTTCCACGACATGACGTATGCGCTGGAGATCGTCGGAGGAGGTTGTAGAAGGAAAAAAAATTCGGCAGGGACAACCAACGGGTCGCCATTACACCATATTCAGCTGCCGAGACGTCGAGGGCGTCTTTAGGAGTGGTCTTTAGTCCCAGGGGGACCCAGGGAAGCTGAGTAAACCAGTTGCATTCCTTGCAGCGGGACATCATAGCTGCTTTGAGGGTGCGTTGAAAAACGTTTCAACCATTCCATTGGCAGCTGGAATGATTTCAGGCCAATGAGTGGAGCGGTTGATGTACGGTAAACAGGTTAACGATGTCCTTGTGATGTAGGTAGAGGGGCTTACACACGTCGACGTGAATGTTTGCAAAACGACGCTGAGGTTGAGGAAAGGTGCCCACTCCTGAATCCGTGTGTCTATGTACTTTGGAAGTTTAGCAAGAGAGTACAGGCGCGGACCCAATCTTTAGCATCATTAGAAATGCCGTGCCAATTGAACTTTGCCTTCAGCAGCTGTGCAGTAGAACGGCACGAGGGGATGTGAAAGGCCGTGAATGAAATCAAACACCTGTCGGCGCATGGGAGCAGGAATCCAAGGTCGCGGTCTACCAGGTACTGATGTCACAGAGGAGAGTGGTGTTGTAGTCTTCGAGGGGAAAATCTTCCTCAAAGGAAGGACGTGCAGGATGTCCTACAAGCTTGATATTCTGGACTCCTGTTGTTGAGCTTTTAGCCTAGGGCATTGTAATCCAATCCCAGTTGAATGGCAGCCAACGTATTTCTTGACAGGGCATCGGCAATGGGGATTCATTTTCCCAGGGACATATTGGAGGGTGCAATTGCATTCAGCCACGGCGGAGAGATGTCGGCGTTGACGGGCGGTACTAGCCGTCAGACTGTCGAGTGAAAGCGTGCTCCAGAGGCGATGTGTGGTCTGTGCGAATGACGAAGAGCGTACCTTCTAAGAAATGGCGAAAGTGACAGACAGCCAAGTGCACCGCCAGCAATTCTCGATCGACAGGTAGAATAACCCAATTCTGCCTTGGACAGTTTTCTGCTGAAGAAGGCCAATGGGCGGGGCGAGCCTTTGACCACACTGCTCGAGTACTGCATCAATAGCGACGTCGCTGGCATCGGTGGAGAGAAGGAGAAGGGCGTCTGGGGATAGGAAAAGTGAGAGCCGCAGTAGTTGATAGGGCCTTCTTTGCATTGCAGAAGGCTGCTTCTTGAAGGGGACCCCACTTCAGGTCCTTTGGCTTGCCCTTGAGGGAGGCGTAGAGGGGGAGCAAGAGTGGCGGCAATGGCTGGCAGAAAACGGTGATAATAGTTGATCATGCCCAAGAATTCCTGTAGAGCTTTGACGGTCGAAGGCGCGGATTAAGTTCTGAACGGCTGCTACTTTTCTCAGGAAGGGGATGGACTCCTTCACGAGTGATACTGTGCCCTAAGAAAGACACTTCGTTGGCGCCAAAGGTACACCTTGTCGTACTGGACTACAAGGCCATTTTGTTGCAGGCGGTCGAGGATGATGCTGCAGGTGACGGAGGTGTTCCTCTTTTGAGGAGGAGAACACAAGTATGTCGTCCACATAACATACACAGAAAGGGAGGTCCCCTAAGAAGTCGGTCCATGAGACGTTGAAACGTTGCCCCAGCATTACGAAGGCCAAAACAGGAGTAATTGAAGGAGTATGTATTGGTGTGCTACTGTCTTAAGCACACATTTGAGTATGAGTTGTTTCAGATGTATTTAAATGGTTTACTGAATACATCTTAATGGTTTTTTAAGTTTTATTTTCAATAAACAACTGAGTTAAACATCTCCATCACTGAGGAAGCTGTGTTTGGTCCACATGACCAATTCTGGTGAAGTTTAGATATGAACTGAATAAATTACCGATATCACAAATATCGTATGCTTGCTTTAATTTAACCAAGTGACGGAATCGGAAGACACCTGCATCCGGTGACGTCACAAACTTTCACACGAAGAGACAATGTGTTGACGTCAAGAAAGAATTTCCATTTAGCATTATACATCCTGCTTACAATTTGAATGACTACAGCAAATCTCACGGTTAGCTCTTCCAACCAACATGACATATTACGTCATTTGTTTTAAACATGTAATATTACTATTCTAACTATTACATTAGCTCGGCCAGCTATCTCAAATTTTTTTTTTACAAAAATTTAACAACAAGCCGAAACATGGTTATTAGGTGTGACTGGACATACGTATTATTATTTGTTTAACATTAGCTATAACCAAACTGAGGACGAATGTCCAAATAGGCACATCAAAAAATAATAACAATAATGCATACAAAAAAGATATTACCAAAGCAAAAAGAAAAAATGCATGATAAAACCAAGATCATATATATGGTACATTGCTAGCAAATGATCACATGGTACCAAAAAACAGAAACAAATTCTGACTTACAAATGATTCGGTAACTTGATAAAGAATAATTGTTACCTTCGTCAGAAACAAGATACTCAATTTTTAGTGCACAAATACGAATTCCTGGTACGTACACGTACCACGGTTTCGTACATATATATATATATATATATTAATATTTATATATAGGGCTGATACATTTTATTAGATGCCCATAGATTCTGTTATATATCTTATTATATTTTTTTTTTTTCTCTTTCTTTTTTAACATTCCGGCTTATATATTTTTTATTAGATGCCGAGAGAAAAAAAATGATTTACATCCTTTTTTATTTTATTTATTTTTTAAATGTTATTTTAAATGTGTTTTTAACAATGCAAATGTAGAGAATTTCTTTAATTACATATTACTAGCGTACTAATCAGCTTTTCATACAAACATCTTCCTGACAAATTACTCCCTTAGTCGAATGAGGTGGCCACTCATACAGCTTTGAACTGGATCAGGTAGTGGGGTATTGTCAGGGCTATTCAACTCGTTCCTTTGTAGCTGGCTTGCTGTGCCGTAACCATACGCCAAACAAGGATGTTCACGGGCGATAAAAATTATCACCGTTACACACAAACTAGCCAGTAATATAGGGTGAAGAATCTCTTTGTAAGTCGGTGACAGGTGGTCCTTTTTTCGGTAAGTTTCATCAACCGCTTTGCCACACTTCCATTGTAGGGGAGAGGAAGTGCGGGCATTGTAGAGGTCCACGTGAAGTTCGCAGAAGTAAGCTCGTTCTCTGATGATTTCGTCCGTAGACCAGTCACCATGGAATTCGGGGAAGTCCCGATACAGCCATCTGCTGCGACGAAGATGTGGTTGAAGGATGTGGATCCGTCAGGGCATGATACATTGAAGCCGTCCTTGTCGTATCGTATCCACGAGCCATTATTTAGTCTGCAATTGAATTCCTTATTGTCAAGAGGGATAAAGCTTATCCAGACAATTTTCACTATACCTAACTCGCATGAATCCATTAAGTTTTTTACGGAATTCAAAATGAGTCAGCTGTACATATTTTATCTATCCATTGGCGTACTGAACAGTGAGTTAATATCGATTTAAGTCTTTAATGACCGTATATGTTTCCTTGTCTGGGGAAATCAATACGTGTCCTGTCAAACTGGATATTACTGGATTTGAGTGATTCGTCATGAAAGTCGGAAATGGTGATATCCTGTAAGATTGCCAGGCATCAGAAGAATCAATGGGAATTGTAATCCTAATCTTGTTAATATCTACGTTTACTGTAATAGGGCTGTATTAAAAATTCTAACCTATGTTCGTCTAACAAAGGAACATAGCCTAGTTTATCCCTTCCGTTCTCCAGAACTAATTTTAAGTAACGCATTAGGCAACAAATGGGGAGACAATACACCTTTAGTTGCTAACGTGATAGCTTCTACATAATCCTTGGATTTCTCAATGAAATGTGCAATTCTGTTATGTATGTGATCTATCTTTGAATCATATACTTCAATGTTAGTGCTCAACAAAATCCTGTACTTCCATAATTTGAACGATATTATCTGAATGTTCATTTAACAAATCCATAATTTTATTGATTGAAGCTAACTGATCCCTTTAGTTCTGACATAATCATTTCATCTTTATGAGTCAAGAACTCAATTTTCTTATTTTGATTACTAATTTTAAGACGATTGGAAAGTCCTAAACCTAAACTTGCAACAGACCCAAAGATGCTTAATTGCAGCATAAATGAACGGATTCAGTCTTTCTTTATGTTCGTGTCCTACAGTCCACATCAAAAGGTCATAAGCCAAAGATCCTGTCTCGCCAGTCTTATTTTTCAAGTCATCAGATAGCATCTCTGCAACTTTTAATGTTGATCCAAGCAAACTCTTAGTAGTCAAATGAAAATGTCTCCTATGCAACTCATCCAATGATGCAGAAAACCTTGAAATGGCGGTTCTTAAGCTAGTGACATCATTCTCTTGAAGAAAAATTGCTTGCATATGCACTTCGACAATTACGTTTGGTTGATGTAATAAAAATGTCTTCTTGTCTTTCAACTATATTGCATCATATTAAAATATATTATCTTTAGTCTTAGAACTCATCCCATACAAAAAAAATGTCTGAGCGAACAACATCACTCCCAACAACAAAAAATTCATCTTGGAAACCTGTAACGAGAAAAAATAAATGTAATTACTCCTGTATTAAAAAGAAAACTTTTAGTCACAAAATAAAATTTTTCCTCACTTCTTTTCCTCTCTTTTCTTTTTAATTTCTTATGTGAGACAATGGTACTATTCTCTCATCCGTAGGTTGGGCTATGTTTTGAATTCTAAACCTATTGGCCGTTAATGTTTCCAAAATGTTAAATGGGCCTTCAAACTTAGGTGTTAGTTTATAGTTGAGCCCTTTTCTGACATTGATTTGAATATAGATGTTATCACCCACGGTATATGTTTTAGTTAGTTTCGCTATTTTATCATGATTCCTTTTCATTATGATTTGTGATTCTTCTAAATTCTTTCGAAGGATATCATATCGACTTATACTTGCATTTATACATTCTTTTAAAGGATTTGATAGATTAGTTGTAGGTGTTAATACATGGAAAGGTGTTCTAACTGGGGTACCATACAATGCTTCATGCGATGACATTTTAATTGATATATGATATGAATGATTCAGAGTACTCAGTGCCGCCGGTATTGCAATATCCCAGTTGGGGTCTGATCCCCCTAGTGTTACCCTCAATATATTTAATATCTTCCTATTTGCTCTTTCCACTAGCCCATTCGACTCTGGGTGATATATCATGGTATTAATCTTCTTTATGTTGAGGAATTCACACAATGAGGTAAGAAAGTGATTATTAAATTCACCACCCGAGTCTGAGATTATCATGTGTGGAATTCCATGTTTACAAATGTAAGACTCGTAAAACTTCCTAGCGCATTCAATCGCAGTTTTAGTTTTAAGCGCTATTAGTTCTGTATATCGAGTTAAAGCATCTATAATTACTAAGAGGTGCTTATTTCCTCTGTCTGACTCGTAAAATCCTGTTAACAAATCTAAATGTATTCTTTCAAAGGGTTGATTGGGAACAGGATAAGCTCCTAAGCTGACAGGTGTTTTCGTATGCCCTTTGTTTTCCTGACATGTGCGACAATTAGCTATGTGTCTTTTTATATCTGTAAGCATTGTATGCCAATAAAACAATGATTTGGCTTTCTGTGACATTAATGAGAACCCAGGTTGTCCATGTAATGGATTTGAATGCAACCAATTCAGGACAGTGGAAATAAGTGAGATTGGTACTACTACCTGGTCGTTAGTTACATGTGGTGTATTGCGGGTTTTCCTTGTCACAGTCCTACACAGAATATTATCTTTGATAACATAATTCTGCTGCTTATACTTTATATATTCTTTTTCTTTATGATTGCCTTTCAAAGCATTTATAATTGTTTCTATTTTCTGATCTTTTCTTTGCTCAGTCTGTAACAATTCAGCACTCCAGCCTAAATCTTCTTGTTCAGATATTGTTTTTACAATACGCATGGATGTTGATATATCTATTAATTCAGCTAAAGACTCCGTACAAGATGACACGGGGTTGCGTGATAATGCATCCGCAATGATATTTGCTTTCCCAGGTAAATACCCGATTCTTGCGCCAAAATCTTGAATGATTAAATGCCACCGAGTTCGTTTAGGGCTGTGATTGAAGCCTTTAAAGATCTCTGTTAGTGGTTTATGGTCAGTAAGAACCTTAACGGGATAACCGTAAATTATGAACTTAAAATGCACTAGCGAATTAACAATAGCTAGTCCTTCCTTGTCTATTACTGCATACTTACTTTCGGAAGTCCTCAATTTTCGAGAATAGAAAGCTATCGGGAAAAACTGTTTATCATATTGCTGAAGCAATACCCCTCCTACTCCTAAGTCTGAGGCGTCTGTTGCAATGAAGAATTCCTTACCGAAGTCAGGAAATTTTAAGATAGGAGAACTACACAGTTCATCTTTCAAAGTATTAAACGCCTGTTGATGTTGCTCAGACCATATGAAATCTACGCCCTTCTTCGTAAGATCAGTTAAAGGAGCGGCTATTATTGAATAGTTGCGTATAAAACGCCTGTAATATCCACTACAACCCAGAAATTGCTGTATTCCCTTGACATTAGTAGGTATGGGAAAATTACGTATAGCCGACACCTTATCATGGACTACTTTAAGACCTTGGCTTGACACCATGAAACCCAAATATATTAATTCTGTTTTGAAAAATTCACACTTACTAATCTTTACCCTTAAGTTATGTTGTCTTAATCTCTGTAGTACTAGTTCTAACTTACGTAGATGTTCTTCTAAGGTGTTGGAAAAGATTACAAGATCATCCATATAGGCATGCAATATATCCCCTAACAAGTCTCCAAACACTATGTTAATCATTCTTGTAAATATTATAGGAGCACAACGTAAACCAAAAGGCATCCGTAAAAATTCATAATGTCCCCTGGCTGTGCTGAAGGCTGTGTATGGGATACTATCTCCTTCTAATGATATCTGGTGAAAGCCTTTAAGTAAGTCCAAACTGGTAAAATATTTATTCTGACCTAACAAAGACAAAATATCGTCAGTACATGGCACTGGGAATCGATCAGGGATCGTTTCCTCGTTTAGACGACGAAAATCGACACAGATACGCCATGTTCGATCTTTTTTCGGTACAACTATTAAAGGAAAATTATAAGGGCTATTTGATTTTCTAATGACTCCTTCCTCTAACATTTTACCTACTTCATCATTTATTTCATTCTGGAATTTCATAGGGAGTCTGTACGAGGGTACATATATAATTTTCTGCTTGTCTCTTAACCTTATTTGATGCTCGATCACATCTGTTTTTCCTAAGGATCCATCCGTAGTGGAAAAGACATCTGTATATTTATTTAAAAGTTCAAAAATTTTCTGCTGAATTTCTTCGTCTTGAATGTCCTTACTGATTTTATTTTTAATAGATCGTAAAAGGGATTCATCCGCAACTGATTGAGAGTGATTGATTTCAGCAACGGTAAGAATACGATGTTTATAAACTTCTACATCCAAGATATGTTGATTTTTGTGAATTACTAAAGTGTTATTTAAATGATTACAGACTTCGATATTACATTGCTGATGTGAGCCTACTGTATGAATAGCTTGTGTGACAGACAATCCGTTAGTTCTCAAAGTATCAGAAAGGATTAATATTTCAGATCCCGGTAGTGTTTTCTTTATTTGCACTATTAAATTCGAAGGTATGTTTGGTTCGATATATTGCGTGCAAGATGATATTACGGGTGAACGAGAATTCTGCTGGGTCGCGTATATTATTTCTTTATTAGTGAGACAATTTATTGGTTCTTCAACGTACGTTACGGTTACATTTGTCGTCTCCTCTTTATCCAAAACTGACTTTAAAGTATTAGAAGACTTATAGAATTTCCCTTTGATATACACGCCGTGCTTTGCAGGAGCTAAGATAATGTTTTGATTTCCCATAGATGGGTATCCTATAATTACAGCTGGATACATATTAATGTTTTTCACAACAACAAATGTATCGGCAAACGTGCGATTACCGACTCTGAACTGAATATGAGTTATGCCTATGACGTTTAATTCATTATTTCCTATACCTGAAAGTCTAATTCCTGATTTTTCAATCGGAAAGTTCGAAAACAACAAATGATGCGTCTTCAAATCCATAATATTACGTGGACTACCAGAGTCAAAAAATAACGTAAAGGATTTGTGTTCTAAATTTACAGCATATAAGGTTGGCCGTAACTCATTTTGGCTTATTATTGTATGAATTCGTTGCAAACCTACGGGAGCATGCACTGTTTTACTTAATTCGGCCGTGTGTTTCATAGGAAAATCTATTGTCTCACAATTATCTGATAAAACATTAAATTGATTATTCAATACTATTGATGTTGACATAAATGACCTTGACCCAACATCACTCTCTTCTCCTCTAGAGTTAACTATATGGTATTTGCTTTGCTCTGCACATTCTGAAAATTAGGCTGACTTTGCGAGGTCTGGTTTGACGGCCCAGGCTCAGCGATATTTGAAGAAGTGTTTGTTTGTTTCGGACTCTGAACTGCATTGACATTTTGTTGTTTCTTCTTATTGTTAAAATGAGGATTTTTCTTTTTATTTCCATATGGAACTGACTGTGGAATTGACTGTGCATTTCTAGGATATTGTTGTGTCTTACGCGCGTAACATTGACTATAAGAATGTGATGCTGTGTTGTGAACCGAACAAAATTTTGTTCTACAGTCTGCGCTTATGTGACCTTGACGTTTGCAGTTCTAACACGTCACTCCCGCTACTGGATTATTAATTACGTTCACTGTTTGTGGTTTTGTTTCATTCTTAGCAAAAACTTGAGTTAACACGGGATCGAGATCTGGACACTTGGACATGTGTTTCTTTATCTGTTTATAGACATCCAATTCCGTACTTGCAGGCATTAACTTCTTATCAAAGCACCGCACTAAAGCTTCAGGCAACATAAGTGTCATGCAAGTTAAATACATTAATCGTAAAAAATCTTTCACGGAGATATTATCGTTAGTAACCCAAGTGGAATTACCTAAAATGTCCTGATATTCGTTAAGCCTATCAGCTATGAGAGCTGCTCTCTCAACAACATTAAGCCGATTCATAGTGGCTTGATTAAGTGTATTTCGTAACGTTAACACTACATCCAAAGCTTCCTCACCCCCATAAATCGCGCGTAACCTAACTTTGAAATCATCCCAAGTAACTGCTTCCTGAAATGAAACACCTCTTAAATACGCACTCGCATCCCCTTTAGAAAAATCTATAAAACTTTTAGCTTCTTGTAATTGTACAAAAGGATCTACGATTTGTTTGGCATTTAAATGGGCATCAACGGAAGAAATCCATGACTCCACATTTTGTGGCAAGAACCCGTTGACACGGCCTTGAAAAGGAAGGATTGCTGACCTGGCATTTACAAGCGTCACAATTGGAGGAGGATTAGCCTGGCCTACACCACTGGGTCCAGGGGTAGGGCTGACAGGAGGAGCCATGACTGCTGTATTTTTTTTTTCTATCTCTTTGACCCCTTTCAATCCTATCAAAATATCTATATGAGTACAGACGCCCACTGCGTAAACGCATATGTATAATAAAATTCCCCCAACAATGTTACTAATCCAAATACATTTCCCCCCAAGAGTTTATGAAAGAAAAAGGAATTAGCACAAAGAAAGAAAAATTCTAAATAAGAATTCGGAGTTTCTTATAACAAAGTTTAGGAATTCACTCACCCCAGTAATAATTGACTAACGACTTGTGATAACTATACTTCACTGCCCAAAATGAAATGAATACAAAATCTCTGTACTTAGCTTTATATGAAGTCGACACGTCCTCTCTCTCTCTCTCTCTCTTGATGTTTTGTTAGCGATGTCTCGTTCTAGTTTCTTGTTGAATGTAGTTCTTCCTGGATATGTCTTGCAATTGTTGAACGCCAGTCCTTGGGTTTCCTAGGATGTTGATTGAAGATTCAATTTGTATACTAACATATGTTGGTGTTAGCATTTCCGTTGGACTTAGTCAAAATTGTAGATTCTTGTAGATAGTTTTGAGTTCTTGAAGATCTTTATCAGGTATTACAGCCCTTATTTTGAAGTCTTGAAGACCATTCTCTGGTTTTACAGCTTTTATGTTGAAGTCTTGAAGATATTTCTCTAATTCTTAGAGTTTCATCGCTGTCTTAGAGTTTAACCGCTGTCTTTGAGTTTAATCGCTGCCACCATTTATTGGTGTGCTACTGTCTTAAGCACACATTTGAGTATGAGTTGTTTCAGATGTATTTAAATGGTTTACTGAATACATCTTAATGGTTTTTTAAGTTTTATTTTCAATAAACAACTGAGTTAAACATCTCCATCACTGGAGGAAGCTGTGTTGGTCCACATGACCAATTCTGGTGAAGTTTAGATATGAACTGAATAAATTACCGATATCACAAATATCGTATGCTTGCTTTAATTTAACCAAGTGACGGAATCGGAAGACACCTGCATCCGGTGACGTCACAAACTTTCACACGAAGAGACAATGTGTTGACGTTAAGAAAGAATTTCAATTTAGCATTATACATCCTGCTTACAATTTGAATGACTACAGCAAATCTCACGGTTAGCTCTTCCAACCAACATGACATATTACGTCATTTGTTTTAAACATGTAATATTACTATTCTAACTATTACATTAGTACCAAACAGAGTGGTGATGGCGGTCTTGGGGATGGCTTCTGGGTTCATAGGAACCTGATAATACCCCTTCAGGAGGTCGAGCGTAGGGAAAACCTTCGCTTTGTGCCGGTAGGAGGTCACATCGGCAGTGTTTGGGAGGGGGTAGTGATCCGGTTCTGTTTGCATGTTCAGGAGCCTGTAATCCCCACATGGACGGAGGGAGCCGTCTTTTTTCAGAACGATGTTTTAGGTTGACGACCATGGGCTGGAGGCCTTTTGGCAAAGGCCCATTTTCTCCATTTCGGCGAACGTCTGTTTGGCGGCTGCCAATCGTTCCGGTGCCAGACGTCTGAATTTTGCGAAGACTGGGGGTCCCGTCGTCTTGATATGGTGATAAATACTGTGCTTGGCAGGAACCGTGGGCGTTTGGCGAAGTTCTGGACGGAAAACTTCCGGGCACGACGTGAGGAGGTGGGCGTGGGCATCCGTGGGTGTGCTGATGTGGAGAGCGAGGTTAGAGGGTGCGGGTTGAAAAGGTGTCGACAAGTATGAGTCTGCGTTGACCAATCGTCGGTTGGCGACATCGACCAGAAGGAGGAAATGAGAGAGGAAATCCGCACCAAGGATTGGCATTGTGACGTCAGCAACGAGAAACTTCCAATTGAATTTACCGTTTCCGAACAATAATGTGAGGTTCTCGTAACCGTAGGTGGGAATCGCAGATCCGTTGGCAGCTACCAAGCGGACGTCGGCAGATGTAGACAGACTACGTCGTTCCTTAAAGAGTTTCCTTGGCAAAAGAGAACGACAAGCACCCATGTCTACGCCCGTTCCTCCATCCTGTAAAAAGAAAAGATTAGAAACATGGGAGGCCACCGCCACAAGCGATGTCCTACTTACACAATTTTGGCCACTGACAATCCTTGGCATATTTCTTCGCGGTTGCCCCGAATCTGAAGTGGTAGTAGCAAAACTGCGGCGGATGGGAGGTAGTAAGTGGCTGTAGAAGTCGTTCGTTGGGGCGCGAGCGATTGGTGGGTGGTGGGCGGCTTTGTCGCCGCTTCGGTAAGTCACGGGGTAGGTGTGTATGTCCTACGGCATTCATGTCAGCTTCGGTTGACGTTGAATAGGCATCCTCGTCGTCAGGGGTGGAGGCGTTGATGGAGGTCTTGAAGTGGCTGTCCATAAGGGCGTCGGCTTTGGTCATCAAGTCCTTTATGGGTAAACTATCGGCATCGGGTAAGGCAGCGCGTACAGGTTCTGGTATACGGCGTTTCCAAAGGGCACGAAGTAGGTTCACCTCACGAGGAGAGCAGTCTGCGTCAGGTTGAAGGCGAGCAATACTGGTCATTTCCCTGAGGGCAAGCGAAGCCCTTTGGTCCCCCAAATGGTTGTTGCGATAGCTGAAAAAGCTTTGCTATACGGGCGGCTGGCGACGGCGAGTACTGCTGCAGAAGGTATGTTTTGAGGGCGTCATACGCTATTGGGGTGTCTCCTTGTTCACAAAGCCAGTGTGATATTTCTGGGAAGGTGTCCTCGGGTATCGCCACGAGAACATAATCCGCTTTGGTGGTTGAGCGAGTCACGCCCCTGATACGAAAC
>NC_090756.1:42395351-42397851 GCF_036898095.1 Palaemon carinicauda | reverse complement strand
TCGGATGGGACCAACATCAAAACATGTCCCCCTCTCTTGCCCAAGCTCAAAGAAAGCAATGAATAGAAATGGCAAGTGAAAAGGTTTAACCCAGAGGAGAACATTTGAACTTTTTGTAGAAGAAAATAGAAACTGGGTATGGAAAGTCAGGAATATCTCTTCCAGAGGAGAAGTCTTAAGTTTTAGAAAAGCAATTGCTTATTTCCCTAATTCAAGTGTGAAGTGAAGTATCATTGCGTTATTAAGTATAATCACTGTCAGTATTTAATGATTCAAATATTTCGTTTTTCATTTAAACCAGTTTTATTTTTTATGGGGCTAAAACGTCATTTTTCACATTTATGTAATCATATCTTGTTCAAAATCCTTTTCTGACCAGGGTATCTATTTATTTACTTTTTCATAAAGAATTTGTCGATTTATCTTTTTATTTTAATATCGCCTGTAAACTACAATTTCTTCTTATATTCCCTCCGGTAGAGACTATACGTTTTCTTCATTCTCGGTTTTATCCTGAATAAATGTTTGCTGCATGGCTCTCGAAGTTATATTCATCGTATTTTTTTGTTTTCTAGTTCATATATATAAAATTTTCATGTTATGGTCATACGGAAAGATACACTTATTTTATGTATATTTAAGTGATTTATTTACACAAAAGAGGCTTTTAAAAATTATCTATGTTCTTAAAAGGAGAAAATCAGTTATACAGAAATTGGGTTATATTAGAATTTTACACAATTGACAAAAAATGAAATAACAACTCATTGAATATATTCTATCATTGCTTCAATCCTATTGGACACGTCCCTGCCTGGCGATCGCTGGACCAGGGTTCAAGTACCATCTCATGCTCGTTAGTATCTTTTAGTGTTTGCAACCTCACCATCCCTTGTGAGCTAAGGATGGGGTGTTTGGAGAAGCCTATAGGTCAAACTGTTGAGTCATCAGTGGCCATTGCCTGGCCCTCCGTGGTCCTAGCTTGGGTGGAAAGGGGGCTTGGACGCTGATCATATGTATATATGGTCAGTCTCTAGAACATTGTACTGCCTGCTAGGGCAATATCACAGTCCCTTGTCTGTGCCATTCCTGAGCGACCCTTTAACCTTTTGATATCTCTACTATTCCCAAAACCTTCCATTTCAGGAAAATCAAAGGGATAATTATATAGATATATATATATATATATATATATATATATATATATATATATATATATATATATATATATATATATATATATATATATTTTTTTTTTTTTTTTTTTTTTTTTTTTCAATAATGTTAACCTACAGTACTAACTTTGAGGAAACCAGATCAATCTGTGATGAATAACATCCTTCTTATTAATGGTTATCTTGAGTCTCTAGACAGTGAATGATGAAAATGTCTACTGGGCAGAGCAATCGTCTTCACTTTCATAATATTAATTGCTTACTGAGATGACCTGATATTCCTATTGCTCTGGTATTCTCTTCAAAATTAGTTCTCTTACATAGAATTTTTTTAAAGAAAGTTTAATTCATTGTGTTTACAATTTTCTAATGGTGAAGGAAGCTTCCCCTAACCTAACCCAACCTAACATAACCTGACATAACCTAACCTAACCCAACATAATCCAATCCTATTTAAATGAACGTTACCTGATCCAAACCAATCTGACCCAATCGAACCTAACCTAACCCAACCTAACCCACCCAGCCTGACCTAACCAAACCTGTCTCAACCTAACCTAACCTATACCAACCCAACTTAATTGAACCTAACACAACCCAACCCGACCTAACCTAACTAAACTTAACTCAACTTAACCTAACCTAACTTTACCAAACCTAACCCATCCCAACCTAACTCAACGTGACTTAACCAAACATGACCAAACCTACCCTAGCCTAACCCAACTTGACCCAACTTAACCTAACCAAACCAGACCCATCCTAACCTAACATAACCCAACTTGACCCAACCTAACCTAACCACACCTGACCCATCCTAACCTAACTTAACCCAACTTGATCCAACCTAACCTAACTTTCCTCGAACAAGACCAAATCGTGTGTAACGAAAAAGAGAAAAACTAGAATTGGAATCGTTTGCTTTTTATTATTTAGCCCTAATTCTTTCTCACATTTAGCCTTTAATCATTATCATCCTCATCATCATTATTATTATTATTATTATTATTATTATTATTATTATTATTATTATTATTATTATTATTATTATAACACGAAGGTATAACTTGATAGTCTTGATAATCTTGGGACCAAACTGAACGGGAGGAAAGACCCTTTGAAAATGCTCTCAGTTAAAAAGATTTAACATATTAACATAAAAGAGGAAAGGCTATAGAAGAGAATCACTTGAAAGAGACGATTGAAGAAATCGTGTCTTGTTACATGTGGAAATTGATGAGAGAAAACATGAAAATATAAGGTCTCGTATATCAATTCAATTTCATATCATTTTATCATTCTTCAAAGCAGATACGTTTCATGGT
>NC_090756.1:42385351-42390351 GCF_036898095.1 Palaemon carinicauda | reverse complement strand
TTTATTTGAGCATGATATCAAAGT
The DNA here is from genome assembly GCF_036898095.1 of Palaemon carinicauda. Lineage (NCBI taxonomy): Eukaryota > Metazoa > Arthropoda > Malacostraca > Decapoda > Palaemonidae > Palaemon > Palaemon carinicauda. Next base: position 42,390,327 of record NC_090756.1, on the reverse strand, counting down.
TGAATTCAATCTATATCATATTACTGTAATGTTATATTAAAGGAATATTCTTTATTAATCATAGATCTAGTGTCAAGTTCTTTATCATAAATCCCAAGGAAAAAAACGTTGAAAATTTCCACCCTCTAAAAAACGTTTAGAGAACCTTGTTTCTCTCCTTATTTCTTCCAGTGACTTTCTTACAAGAAACATCCAATAGGGTAAAGCGAAGTTTTATTCCTCTTGTTGCAAGGAATAGAAACTCCTTTCAGGGGAACAGTTTTGTTTTTTGTGTTAAATATAATGTGAAAATTGTGTGGGGAATTTCATTTGATTTCTTAAAAGTTATTAGAAGACCAAAAATGAATAGTAAACTGGAATCGTAAAATTAAGGATATTTTATCATGCAATGAAAAAAGGGTTTAGATCTCGTCAGAAAATGTTAAGGCAGCATCCTGATTAATGAAGTGGAAATGTTGAAAGTTAATGAAAAAAATGTGAAGAAATTTGAAGGGAAGAATTATAGGAATGACTTTAGATAATTCAAGCCATAATTAAACTTAAAAAAAAATATTTGGCAAACAGGTACAATAGATCTTGTATTACTTCTGACTCTCGCCTTTGTTTAAGACTTTATCTTATTCTTTAAAATACGAAAAACACAAAATATCCCTACAGTGGAAAACAGAAGTTCTTCTGCATGTCATGAAATCCCTGTTATAGAAAGTACTAACCTTCAAGGATTCTTTTAGAATTTATGTAGTCCCAGGAATAGCTCGAATCATTCCAGCATTTTTCAAGTCCATGAAAAACAAAAAGATGCACCTAATTCCCTATCTTAGCTCGTTGCCTTATTAAAAAGTTAGAATGAAAATTTGCTGATATTCAGAATTGAGATTCTCCTACAGCAATTTGAGACAAATTTAGTTTCCTGAGGGACATTTTGCTTCTTAAGAAAGAGATCAGTTTCTGATATGGAGATCTATCACAAAACATAACAAGGACTCTCCACCAAAAGTATTCTATTGACTTTCATGTTATTTCCTCATAAGGATTTTTGTGGATTCTCATAAGGAAATTACCAATGAACTGCATCCTAAAATAAATTGGGATTTTCCTTTTCATTTGATTGTCTCCTTTGGATAATTTACTTTTTATTTTGGTGGAAAACCTTGAGTTCTGACAAATGGAATTGATCCAAAGCTTCCCAAACAATGAATTCCTTCCAATAATGGAGAAGAGTTATAACGGAAAGTAATGGCAGGGAGTAATAGCGGATAGTATTGGAAATAAGTAATTGCAGAGAGTAATGACAGATAGTAATGGCGGAGAGTAATGGCAGGGGCAATGGCGGAGGGTAATGGCAGTGAGTAATGGCGGAGAGTATCAGCTGATAGTAATAGCCAACAGTAATGGCGGACAGTAATGACAGACAGTAATGGTGGATAGTGATTGTAGACAGTAATGGCGGACAGTAATGGTGGATAGTAATGGCAAAGACTAATTGTGGACAGCAAAGTGAAGTAAAGATAATATTACAGATTTTGATGGTGACAATAGCCTAATATGTCTCTCTACTGTACATTTTCCTTCTTCGATATGAGGTTATGAAACGGCAGAGAAATGGAATTCGATGAATCAATGGGTATCAGCGCACATTAAATGGTCAGGGAAGATAAAAAGAAACATCTTTGTGTTTGCTTACTTGGGATATCCTGTAAATAATCAAGTAATTTTATTATCTAAGGTTTTGGATGTTATCAGGGTAAAACTAGAAGCTATTTCATTCGTATTTCTGATGGATTATTTAGGAATAAGTAATAGAAATTCAAATAGTTAATTTGCTCAGTTTTGCAATATTTTCATATTATTATTATTATTATTATTATTATTATTATTATTATTATTATTATTATTATTATTATTATTATTATTATTATTATTATTATTATTATTATTATTATTATTATTTGATACTTGAATGGAATACCTAATTAGGTTATTACCTTCAAAAGTTTAACTCACAAAAGCAAATATAATTTTCTGAACCTGATTCCAGAAATTTATTAATTGGACGAATATGAAAAAAAAAAATCACTAATAAGGGAAGCATTGATAATGAAAAGTCATTTTTTTGAAACCCAGAACTGATTAATCCCCTTTCATCAGATATTCCTTGAAATATCAGAGGAGGATCGTGTCTATTAATAAATGATATACACAGAAATGGCTAATTGATTTTCTTTATTGGGAAACAGAAATGACTAATTAGTCTATTTCATTGGGAAACATAGAAATGCAATGACTCAGCCATGGAGACCAATATTTCTTTGTTCGTTCGTTCGTTCGTTTGAGATTGCCCTACACGGGCTCTTGCGTTGGCAGCCCGTAAGAGAGAACTGATTTGACAAAGAAATTTAATAGTGAATAGGAAATAGAATCTTGGTTAGCCAAAATGGTTCCGGTCAAATCTACGTTAGAGTTAAACAATCAAAATTATGATAAAATTTTAATGAGTAAATTTACGTTGAAATTAAACAACACAAAATTTTACTTAAGTTTAACAACAGAAAAGTTTGCTAGATTTAAAGAACACAAAAATTTCACTAAAGTTAAACAGCACATAAATTACATCAAAGTTAAAGCACAAATTGACTGTTACGATACGTTAAAATGAGATGAATAAGGATATGCAAGGGTGAGATGGTCCAAAGGGAACATGTTACACTAAATACTAAACATATTTGAATTGAAATACGGAATCAAATTTAAATCACAAATCATTAACACTTTTAATATATATATATAAACCAACTATTTACAAAATTCCTTTTTTTCATTATTAGATCAAGGGATTTAAAAACATAAGTATAAAGAAAAGAATTAAAAAAAATAAATAAATAGATTGATAAAAGAAAAACATTTAGGATATAAACACTAAAGTCTTAATTTTCTTAATTAATGTTCCGATTCAATGCCATTTGTCAAGAGATACGAGTTTTAAAAAATAAATATTGCCAAAAAATAAAATTTTTTACATTTGTTTAGTAACAATTGAATCCATTAAACGTATAGAGAAAACTTCGTAAAGTTTTAAGAAAACTTCATTTGATGAATTTCAAGGTAATTAGAAAGTTGATTTTTTTTACACAAACCTTAAACTTTACACAAAGGTGAAGTTTTATCTATTTTTTTTCCTTTTTTTTTAACTGCAGTTTATTGATACAATTATTCTCATTTTGTTGTCTTTTCGTGTTTTATGTACTACACCTGTTTCATACACGCTCACACTTTGCATTTTTTAATTTTTCGCTCTCTCCCACACCGATAATAGACAAACACCAATATGACAACATAGCTGTTAGGTTGTAACAGAGAGGCGAGATGAATGTCAGTGAGGTTTATTCAACAGATAACGATCTTATATACAAGCAGTTGAGAGCAACAATGTCACAAACATTCAAACAATATGAAATATGCGATGGCAAGCTTAAACCGGTTTTTATATTATCAGTGCGGGAGAGAGCGAGAGGTAAGAAAAAAAAATAGTATTTTAGTGTTTGAGCGTGTGTGAAACACGTGCAGTGTAATCCATTTGAGACCATATTTAGCTTTAAACAATATAACATTACTATATTACTGATTGCAAAATAAATATTAGCTCCACATATTACTGTAAGATAAGGGAAAGGGAAATACAATTGATATTTGGCACGAAATAAGTATAGAATCAACCGTATTTTACTCTTAATTATTATAGGCCTCCGAGATATGTAGACACAAATATTTTGAAAACAAGATGATGGGTGAAAATAAATGTGGTATCTTAATACTGGTCGATCTTAGTGCTGCTTTTCATACATTTGTGTATGAACTGCTACTAAATGATCTACGGTCCGTCGGCGTTGAAGATCAAGCCTTCGAATACCCAAAAGACTACTTAGTTGGTAGAAATTACTGAGTACAAATTGGAAACTCTTATTCATCATATGAACCCTTAAACAGAGGGGCACCCCAGGGGAGTGTACTTGGCCCAATCGTATTCTGCATCTATACTAATGGTCTACCGAAAATGCTACAAAGGCATGACGTGAAGTTTAAACTATTTGCAGAGGACACACAATTTTACTTTTCCATAAATGATATACATGACACTACTGAAACTCTAAACCGAATCCTTGATAGTGTTAGAGAATGGATGACATTTAAACAACTAAAATCAAATGATAACAAAACTGAATTCATGATGGTGGGCAAAAGAAACAGCGTGAGAAACTTAGGTGATATTCAAATGAACATAAATAATGACTCGGTGCCGATATCTAGTAAAGTTCGAGATCTAGGTGTATTTCTTGACTGTAACCTCTCTGTAAATGTCCGAATGAATATTGTAATAAAAAGTGCTGGTTATCACCTAAGAAATATTGCGTTTATAAAAAAGTAACTGGACGAAAATTTTGTAAAGAAACTTGTGAGAAAGCGTGTTATTACCAGGATTGACTACTGCAACTCTATTTATTACAATTTACCAAAAGTGCAACTTAAGAAATTGCAAAACATAATAAAGAGAGGAGCAAGCCTGATGAAAGGTGTCCCACCTAGAGAAAAGATCACCCCTATACTAATTGATTTACAGTGGCTGCCGAGTAAAGCGAGAATTGAATTTAAAATATGTACAATAACTCACCAATTTATCAGAACCGGGCGTCCAAAATACTTAAGAGAACTGCTACATATTGCGCAGCCAACAAATCGTGTCGACACGAGAATAGTTACAGATGGATTTAAACTATTGGAACCTAGATATATGTCTACTGTAGGCTCCAGGGCCTTTAAATATGCGGCCCCGAGACTATATAAAGACTTTCTTATTTCATGAGTCTTTTGATAGTGACGATTTAACAGTAAATGAAGAATATGAGACATGAAACGTTAAATACTCTGAACGAACGAGGTAAAACGACAGTGGAGGTCCTGTAGAGAGTGGGGTTCCACTG
>NC_090756.1:42375351-42380351 GCF_036898095.1 Palaemon carinicauda | reverse complement strand
TATACGCCATATCTGGCTAAAAAAAAAATAGGCATGGGTAGCCAGATCATCTAGAAACACTTTCCAACACTATAAAAATATAAGTTTTGCGACACTACTTGCCAATTCCTTACAGTAACATGACTAAGCAAAAAAATGCAAAACAAATAAAAAGGGGCACTCGCGGAAAAATGCCCAACATTCTAATATACGGCATCTCAGATAAAAAAAAAAGACATGCACGTGTTAGCCCAACCATCAAGGCACACTTTCTAACACATAAACATGAAAAAAAAATCAATAATATACGGCAATTCCTTACTACGTAGTAAATTTTTACAAATATTGAAAAAAAAAACAGAAATTGGCAACCGCAGTTAAATACCCAATATACCAATAACTACGTCGTATCTGACAAAAACAAAATCACGCATGGTAGCCAGATCATCTAGACACACTTTCCAACATTAAAAAAGCAAAAGTTTTACGACACTCTTTCGCAATATCTTACGGAAAAATGACTTGGCAAAAAAATTTAAAAAAATGAAAAAGGGACACTCGCGGTAAAATGCCCGACATTCTAATATACGACATCTCAGATAAAAAAAAAAGACATGCACTTGTTAGCCCAACCATCAAGGCACACTTTCTAACACATAAACATGAAAAAAAAATGAATAATATACGGCAATTCCTTACTACGTAGTAATTTTTACAAATATTGAAAAAAAAAAACAGAAATTGGTAACCGCAGTTAAATACCCAATATACCAATAACTACGTCGTATCTGACAAAAACAAAGTCATGCATGGGTAGCCAGATCATCTAGACACACTTTCCAACACTAAACAAGCAAAAGTTTTACGACACTATTTGGCAATATCTTACGGAAAAATGACTTGGCAAAAAAATGAAAAAAAATGAAAAAGGGGCACTCGCGGTAAAATGGTCCTCGTGGTGATGAACGACATTTTAACTAAAAAAAAAAACATGCACATGGTAGCCAAACAATCCACCAAGACTTTCCACAACTGATAACCTATACAAGTTGCACCATTCTACGACAATTTCATAATACGTAATAACTTTGATAATTATGCAAACTACCTCAGAAGGGTAAACTCGGACGCGAACGACCCCGACGCGTCTCAGAAATCGGGGAAGGAGTACAGCTACAGCAATGCACATCTGGACACTACTAGAGCGTGTAGGGGAGACACCTCCTGCAGGTCGATCACCCACAAATTCAGTCACAGGGGTGAGTCACGTGAGAAAAACCTGTTTTTTTTTTGACGCTCGGGGTCGCAAACGACCCACCGTACCTATCCAGGGTTAACACAGTATTAAAATAATTTAGTTTTCGGTCTCTCTCTCTCTCTCTCTCTCTCTCTCTCTCTCTCTCTCTCTCTCTCTCTCACACACACACACAGACAAACAAGTTTTTACACTTCTTTAATGGCCCAACTTTTCGTAATGTTTAGATCCAGCAAAATCTTTCTGGGGAACAAACTGAGAAGAGTAAGAAGGTTCTAATGTGAACCTCAGATATGTAATTTATTAAGATAGTTCTGATTCTCTTTCGACTCTTGAATTTACACAAATAAGAGAAAGAAAACACAATTTCTGGTAATTAAACTTATCGTGAAAAAACTGAAATATTTATAACAATCATTTCAATATTTTTTATTTATTCTGTGAAAATTATTCGCTAGCTCTTAATCAGCGGGTTGTAGTGGCCTACTGGAAGCGTCCCTGTCTGGTGATCGTCGGAGTAGGGTTCGAGCCCTGCTGAAATTCATTAGTTCCTTTAGCGTATGCAACCTCACCATCCTTGTGAGCTAAGAAGGAGCGTTTGGGTTAGCCTATAGGTCTACCTTGAGAGTCATCAGCAGCCATTGCCTGGCCCTCCCTTATCCTAGCTTGGATGGAGATGGGGCTTAAATGCTCATCATACGTATATATGGTCAGTCTCTAGGGCATCGTTTTGCTTGTCAGGACAATGTAGTCACTGTCTCATGTCTCTGGCAATTATGAACCACCTTTTAACCTTGAAATTAATTAGTTATATCATAATAACTAGCATCTAAGACTTTTCAAAGTTTCATCTGTGGTTTAACCACATTTCCTGTAGTTATGGAGGATTTTAATTACAACATTGAGAATGGAAAATAATTTTCCAAACGGCGGTAGGTATAACTTCAATTACAAAAGTCTACAGCTTGTTATGCACATGAATTTCATACACGCTCATACATTGGGATGTGATTGCTCTCTCTCTCTCTCTCTCTCTCTCTCTCTCTCTCTCTCTCTCTCTCTCTCTCTCTCTCTCTCTCTCTCTCTCTCTCTCATTAGAGAAAAAAAAATCTTTATCTAGCCTGCCATTGCATGTTTCATATGGTTAGATTTTTTATGCCATTATTATCCTCAACCATTTGTACTGTATATAAGCTTGTGTTCTCGCGTTAATAAATCAGTCATGTCCAGCCCTTCTTTCTGGCAAGACCTAGTCGCAGCCTCCCACCGGTTTCATGATATATATCCTAACGAGAAAATAATATTGAATATTAGTCTTATGATACTGTTTCTGGGTGTGGATACCATGGCTTAGGGTTTGGGTATCGTCATGCTTAGCAAAACTGTACTGGCAAAGGCCACCTATACTACGCTGGTTTGCTGTGAGGTATAAGAATAAAGTTTCTAACAGTCACCAATCTATAGTGGCCGGCGTGGTGATTGAAACTGGCCAAACCCCAGACATGATAAAAGATATGTCTGAGGCTTTTGTCCTGCAGTGGGCTAAAAACGGCTGCATTTGTTGCTGTTGTTGGTGGTGGTGGTGTTGTTGTTGGTGGAGAAACGTTCGATTGGTTCCAGGGCCCTTTATCCATTTTTGCATAAAGGGCGTAACACAGTCAAGCACCAAAGCTGGTTATGTTCTTGCCGCAATCCCCAGAGACACTTTCCCAGAAATCTATGATTGGCTGTGCGAACACCCCCATAACATAGGAAGACTTTCTGTCACCGGCCCCCCACATAGCGAAAATTTTTCCGCTCTCTTAACAACCGTTGGGGAAACAAAAGGCTTTGTTAGCCGTCAGGGAAATGGCCAATATTGCTTTCCTGTAGCCTGCTGCAGACAGCTCTCCTCTTGAAAAGAATCTACTTCATGCCCTTTGGGCATGGTGCCTACTTGAAGCTGTACGTGCTACCATCCCCGATGTCTATATTTTGCCCGTACGGACAGCCACTTCATGGTCTTCAAGTCCTTCAACAATGCCTCCGCTCCTGCGAAGTGGACAACTATTCAATATCGACAGAAATGGACATGAATATGGTAGCATACAGACGCTCCCCCCTGTGACGTGCTGGAGAGGCGACAATGCCACATACACCACCCATCTCTTACACCCCAACCAATGACCTCTCCAGCCACTTACTGACCCCCATCCGCTGATGGTATGCTACTATAACTCCAAATTCGGGCCTGCTGTTAAAAATTTTGTGAATGGGTGCCAGTGGCCAAAATACTTGTCCGCAGGCCAACTCTTGCAGCGGTGACCTCCCATGTCACTAATCTTTTCTTTTTACAAGATACAAGTATGGCCGTCTAATTTTTGATAGACAAGAGTGCTTACTGTTCTCTTCTGCTAAGGCCATTCTCCAGGACACAACGTAGTCTGTCTGGATCTGCCAATATCTGCCTACTGGCTGCCAATGGATATGCAATACACTCCCAGTTATGAAACCCTCACATTATTGTCCGGAAGGGCAAAATATAATTGGAAGTTTCTTGTGGCTGAAGTGCCATTCCCAATCCTTGATATGGGATTCCTCTCACACTTTCAACTTTTGGTTGATGTCGCTCACCATCAGTTAGTCAAGTCGGATTCGTACTCATCGACACCTCTCCAAACCGTCCCCCTCCGACCTCGCTCTTAACATCAGCACACCCACATATATTTAATCCCATCTCCTAACGTTGTACCGGGAAGTTTTCCTTCCGAAACTTCTTCAAACGCCCACAGTTCCTGCAAACACAGTTATTTATCGCTATATCAAGATAACGGGAACCCCAGTGTCCCCCAAATTCATGGAAGAAATGAGCCTTTGCCAAAGGCCTCAAGCCTGTTGTAGTCATCCTTATACATTGTCCTGAAGAAAGATGGCTCTCTCCGTCCATGTTGGGATTACAGGTATCTGAACATACAGACAGAACCGGGTCACTACATCCTCCAAAACATAACCAAGGTGACCTCCTACTTGCACAAAGCAAGGTTTCCTCCTCACTCAACCTCCTGAAAGGGTATTATTAGGTGCCCATGAACCCAGAACGCATACCCAAGATCACCCTCACCATCCCCTTTAGTACATACACCTTCAATTACTCTTATTTTGACCTTCATAATGCTGGGACCACTTTTCAATGTTTCATGGATGACATTTAGGGGACTTTCCCTTTTGTGTACCTTACATGGGCGGCATACTCGTATTCTTATCCTCCAAAGAGGAACACCTACGTCATCTACTTATTGTGCTTGATCACCTATAACAAAACAGCCTTGTAGTTCAGTACGACAAGTGTACCTTTGGTGCAAATTAAGTAACATTCTTAAGGCACCGCATCAATCATGAAGGAGTATATCCACTCCCTGAGAAAGTAGCAGCTGTTCTGAACTTCCCCACGCCCTCGACCGTCAAAGCACTGTAAGAATTCTTGGGTATGATCAACTTTTATCACCCTTTCCTGCCAGCCATCACCACCACCCTTGCCCACATCTACGGCACCCTAAAGGACAAGCCAAAAGACCTGGAGTGGGAACTTCTTCAAAAAGCGATCTTCTACAATGCAAAGAATACCCTATCAATCACTGCTGCTCTAAATTTTCCCATGCCAGAAGCACATCTCCACTTCACCGATGCCAGCGATGTCACTACTAAGGCAGTACTTGAGCAGGTGGACAACGGCTCCCCCCTCCTTTTGGCCTTCTTAAATAGCAAACTGTTGAAGGTGGAATCCAGC
>NC_090756.1:42360351-42372851 GCF_036898095.1 Palaemon carinicauda | reverse complement strand
TCCTTGAGAAAACATGAGTCTATCTTGAAGAAAACAGGAGTATTACTTTGAAAAAAAGAGGAGTCTACCTTAAAAAAAAGGGAAAAGTGTGCCTTGAATAAAGGAGTTTAGCTGGAAAAAGAGGAGTCTACCTTGAAAAAAGTGGAGTCCACCTTGAAAAAAGAGGAATATACCTTGGATGAACGAGGAGTCTATCTTGAAAAAAGAAGTCTACCATGAAGAATGAGTTTACTTTGGAAAAAAGTCTATCCTGAAACAAAGGGAATCTACCTTGAAAAATCTAGAGTCTACCTTGAAAAAAGGAGTTTATCTTGAAGCAAAGGAGTCGTCTATCTTGAGAAAAGAGGAGTCTATATAGACAAAATGAGGAGTCTATCTTAAAATAGGAGCATACATGGAAAAAGAGTAGTCTACCTTTAAAAAAAGAGGAGACTAACTTGAAATAAGGGGAGACTTCCTCGATAAAAAAAGAGACGAGTCTTCCTTAAAAAACCTCTATTAACGAAGTTTTTGCTTTGAAGAAAAGCTTGTAATCCATCAAAAGGAATATTGTCTGGAGAAGATAAAGGTTTAAAGGAGAAAATATGAGTTATTGGGACTAGTTAAAAGCTTATTTTGATGAAAGTGAGTTCTATGATAAAAATGATAGTTTGAAAAATTCTGCTGCTCTCTATATCCTGTCTACTTTTACTACCAATTTCTAATGGACCCCTCTCCTCCAAAACAATAGGTACTTAAGAAAGGAAAAACAACAATATAAAAAGTGGTTTTAAAAAGAAATGTCAGATAAAAAAGATACGAAAAATAAAATAAAGAGAAAGAGAAGGAAATAAAAATTGTACTAATATTTCAAAGCATGACACTTCATCTTCATTAGACCTCTCTCTCTCTCTCTCTCTCTCTCTCTCTCTCTCTCTCTCTCTCTCTCTCTCTCTCTCTCTCTCTCTCTCTCTCTCTCTCTCTCTCTCTGTGAGCAGAATCTTTAATTCATGTTCGAGGTCTTTAAGACTCATTGATTAAAGTTTTAGTGAAGTTGCAACCAGCAGATCTAGCTGAGGACATGATAAGGAGAAGACTTATTTGCCAATGTGAACGTGTGCTGCTTAATGAATTAATCCTGAAAGGATTTAATTTCATCTCTGAACACTTTATTACATGGGGATACCTCTTTTTCGTAGATTTTATTTGTTTCAGATTAGTTATAATTGGTAATTAATCCAGATGTTTTTTTTTTTTCATTTACTTGAGTTTCACTTACAAAAGTTTTCCAAATTACTTTAACCTTTTGAAAAACCTTCGTTGGAAAAGCAGGATACTATTAGCCCAAGGGCTCCAACCCGGAAAGATAGCCCAGTGAAGAAAAGAAATAAGGAAACAGATAGAATAGTGCACCTCGTGTACCCTCAAACAAGAGAGCTCTAACCCACGACAGTGGAAGACCTTAGCACAGACGCTATGGCACTACCCACAACAAGAGAACAATGGTTTGATTTTGGAGTGTCCTTCTCCTATAAGAGCTGCTTACCATAGCTAAAGAGTCAGTTCTACCTTTGGCAATAGAAAACTAGGCACTGATCAACTAGTTTTTGTATTATTATAATGAAACGTAAGAGGGCTATATACTGTGCATGTATTTTGACATTACTAAGAACTTACTAACAAACTACCATCGATTGCATATTAACTTTTTTAACTGGAGATTGATATACTCGAAAATGAATGAATTTTTATGGAGTGGAGTGAATTTACTCAATGAAAAAGAAAAATTATATCGAATTCTTTACTGGAAGAACGAGAAAACTATGAAAAACTTCAATAAACCTTTGTACTTTTAAAAATTGTGGAAAGTTTTTGTTCTGAGTAGTAATTCAATAACAAAATTCAAACTATACTAACTTATAATCACTCTAAGGGGATGTGTTGTAACCAACGTAAACGCAGGAGACTAGATGATTGGCTCTGACGTCATCAGGGATGGGACTTATTTCTCTTTGAACCTCTGAGGCGACTATAGTTTGAAACCAATAAAGGAAGGAGTCTACTTAGTCTTTCTTTGAAGCATTAATTTATTATTATTATTATTATTATTATTATTATTATTATTATTATTATTATTATTATTATTATTATTATTATTAAAAGGGAGGAGTTTTATCAGACCAATGTGTTAAGCTCGACACTCTGAGCGCTGGCCTTGAGCACAATGGAAAAATATTAAGGTATTGTATGCTCCAATGCTCCTATAATAACTCCATCATTAATAATCTCGATTGAAGGAAGACGCTTAATTACATTTCCATACAGAAAAATTAAGAATTCTATGAAAGGGGACTTTCCAAGAGGTATTAAATTCCACAAAGGTTAAGTGGATCCCCTTTCAGATAAGCAGATCAGAATTGATATATCAGTTCGTGATGAAAGTGATCCAAACGTCTCTCTCTTATTACATAATACGAAAATTGAAGATAAGAAAAATATTAATTTGCTCACAGACTTTGTTTCCCTCTTTTTCCTTCGATAGATAGATGAGAAAGAAATCCCAGATAAGACTAACTCTTTCAAATGGTGCAGGAGAAAAATGCAAGAGATGATTATATCTAATGAAATAGTCACAGTTCCCATACTTTTATATCCTATCTACAGAGAAAAACTTTTGTTGAAGAAGAAAGAAAGGTGTTCTGTCCATCTTAGACAGAACAAGCAAATTGCTCAATAAATCTTTGAAGAGAAAATGCTTGAAAAGTAATAGAAAAAATCTGAAATGAAATAAAAAAATTATAGTTTCTTTAGTGTTTTTAGTTTTTATAGTTTTTATAGTTTATATATGAAAGATGTATTTTAATGTCTATTACTTGTTCTTAAGATATTTTTAAAATGTTTGTTACTTCTCTTGTAGGTTATTTATTTCTTTGTTTCTTTTCCTCACTGCGCTATTTTTCCCTGTTGGAGCCCTTGGGCTTAGCTTCCTGATTTTGCAACTAGGGTTGCAGCATAGCTAATAATAATAATAATAATGATAATAATAATGATGATAATGATGATGACGATGATAATCAGTTCTCAAACTACCTTCCTTAACTAGTTAATTTCTTTAAGATTTTCAAATAACATTATTGAAAAGACTTTTGTCATTAGTTAGGTTTAGGTAGAGGTTATATTTTCCCCTGTTACGACGAGAATCTGTCATCTGAAAAGAAACTTTTCAATCAGAAAAGGTTTCCCCAAAATTAATGAAAAAGCTTCATAAAATGATGAATAGGAACGTCCAGGTTGTGTAAAATTCTCAAAAGAATCATCATCAATTCATCAATTCATATAGCAGCTATCTTCCGCTATTTTGAATTAATTTAACATTTAACAGGTTGCTAAGATATCCAACAACTGTTTTCCAGGTTTGAATGCCTAAAATCATTGAAAGTTAGAGTCTCTGAATATCTTATTGGTAAAGAAACCTTTTACTGAATTGCTCTCATATTTGAACGCTTTATAAACATGTAAGGAGGGCTATGTAGTGAACACGTAAAGTCTCTTTAGGAAATATGTTGATAGAAATTCACCTTTTACTAGATATAAAAAATCAATGAATTCTCAGATTATGCAAAAGACTAAAATCGTTAACCAGAAGATGTGTTTGGTTACTCTTAACACTTTCCGGTTGCAAATGACGTGGAAGGAATTCAGTCTCTCTCATTTGTGAGAGAGAGAGAGAGAGAGAGAGAGAGAGAGAGAGAGAGAGAGAGAGAGAGGCGTATTTAGATGCAGTTTCCATGTGATGAATAATCTCATAATTTTCACTGGAAAATTAACAAAATTAATAAAGAACTAGTGTACGCGATTCATCAGAAATGACGGCTAAATATTTAAGTAGATACACGCGCAAGCTTAATCCCCTCTCACTATATATATATATATATATATATATATATATATATATATATATATATATATATATATATATATATATATATATATATATATATATATATATATATATATATATATATATATATATATATATCTATCTATCTATCTATATATATATATATATATATATATATATATATATATATATATATATATATATATATATATATATATATATATATATATATATATATATATATCGATATATATATATATATATATATATATATATATATATATATATATATATATATATATATATATATATATATATATATATTACTTATTGCTGTCCTTCGAATCGAAGATGAATTCTGCCTGGCTGTGATGGGGATGAAGTTAGATCTGTTGTCGTTGGTGCCATCTTGCATGGCTGTGAAGACCAATTCTGGATCCATGCACTCTGCCACACAACTGGCAAGTCAGGTTTGGGTTGACCGGGGGTATCCGATCTCGACGGTTTTGTCTTCTTTGCCTGCGCTGTTGTCTTGCCTAGTTCCGGTTGTCTTCAAGTTGATTGACTACAGCGTTCATTTCTAGTTGGTCATGTTGTATGTTGCACTTCTTGAGCGTAGCTTTGATGTTGTCCTTTTACCTCTTTTTCTGACCCCCTGGATTACGCCGAGCTTCAGGGAGCTGACTGTAGAGGACCTGGCGAGGAAGGCGATGTTTTGGCATACGGATGACTTGGCTGATCCACCTGAGTTGTTTTTCTGCCAATGTGGATTCTATACTCAGCAGGTTTGAACGGTGGAGAATTTCAGAGTGAGGTACTTTGTATTGCCATGGGAGCCCTAATATGCGCTGAAGACAGCGAATATGGAATGCCTCAAGTTGTTTTACATGTCGACGGTAAGCCGTCCATGATTCTGCTCCATATAGCAAGGTGGACATGCAGACAGCTCTGTACACAGCTACTTTTGTTTCTGTCTTGAGGTAGTGATTTAGGACGACTCTGGACCTGAGTCGGCCGAAGGATGCGGAGGCATGATTTATCTGGGCAACTATTTCCTCATCAATATTTTGTGTTTTAGTGAAGATGCTTCCAAGGTAGATGAAGCTCTCAGCTTGTTTGGTTGCTTCCCCATTCAGATGAAATACTGGGGGATCTCGTGCAATTCTTTGCTGGGATAGGATTTCAGTTTTGTTGATGTTAACTTTGAGCCCCATGGCTCGGTAAATTGATGAGACAATGGTAAGTTTGCGTTGGAAGGCGTCTGGTGAGTGAGCCACCAGAGCATAGTCATCTGCATATTGGAGTTCCGTTAGGTGTGTCATTGTTGTTTATGTCACTTTCAATTAATCTTCTTCATTGACTTGTTGGTGGCTCAGGAGGGTGACTGCAGCGAGGTAGATATTGAATATCACTGGAGCCAGGACACATCCTTCTTTTACTCCAGTTTCTACACTGAAAAGTTGTGATTTACTGCCACCCATACTTACACAGGCTTGCATATCATTGAGTAAGTTTCTTAGAATGTTAAGGAATTTCGGAGGTACTCCAAATTTAGAGAGAGCAGTCCATTAAAGGGTCTGTTCACCGTGTCGAAGGCCTTTGTTAGATCGATAAAGGCTATGTGAAGATCACTGTTTTGCTCATGGCATTTCTCTTGTAGTTGTCGGCCCACAAATATGATGTCACAAGTGCTGCGTTCTTTACGAAAGCCACATTGCGTCTCTGGTAGTACATTTTCTGAAATCTGTTTGCAAAGTCTTGCAAGCATTATTCTTGCCAGGATTTTACTTGCAACGCCGAGCAAGGTGATGCCTCTGCTATTACAACAGAGGGAATGGTCCCATTTACATTTGTAGATGGTGACAATGTCTGAGACAAGCCACTCATGGGGGACTTCTTCCATGTTCCAAATAGAGAGAATAAGGTTGTGGAGATGTTGATGGAGTAAGTAGCCCCCCTCATTGAATAGTTCAGCTGGTAGACCATCAGGGCCGCGCTTTTGTTGTTTTTCATGGCCCTGATGGCTTGTATAGTTTCTGGGAAAGTGGGGTTGGTATCTAGGATTTCTGAATGAGGAACATCAGGGATGTTGTTGAGGATATTAGGCTCTACAGGATTTCGTTGGTTAAGGATCAAGCTGAAATGTTGTGCCCAGCGATCTATTATCTCCTGTTTGTTTTTTAGGAGGTTTCCTTCTAGAGAGCGAACAGGAGTTATACTACTTTTTGTTGTGCCATAAAATTTTTTAATAGAGTTGTAGAGACCATGTTGATCATTTGCATCTGCGTATGATTGAGTTTCTTTTGCACGGTCATTCCACCAGTTATTTTCCATGTCTGAGTATTTTTTGCACTTCTGATCTTAGCTGTTGGAAGTTTTCTTTGAGAGCTACAGGACTAGGTTGTGAGAGCCATGCATCGTGCGCTTTATTTTTGGCTGTGATTAGGTCATGTATACCATCACCGTTGTTAGCTTCAGCTTAGCACATATTAGATTGTGATCTGTGTGGCACTCGGTACCTCTCATTGCACGTGTCTAGACGGCATCTTGCTGGTCTCGCTTTTTGATTATGACATAGTCAATCAAGTGCCAGTGTTTTGACCTTGGGTGCATCCACGAAGTTTTGTGCTTTTTTTTTTTTTAGCTGAAAAAGGGTGTTGGTGATGACTAGGTTGTGTTCTGAGCATAAGGAGAGCAATCTGAGTCCATTGCTATTCATATTGCCAACACCATGATGACCGATGGCACCTCCCCAGATGTGGTGTTCCCTTCCCACTCTGGCATTAAAGTCACCTAAGAGGATCAGTTTATCTTGCCTTGGAGTTTGGTTAATGGCTGAGTCTAATATTTCATAGAAAGAGTCTTTTGTCTCATCTTCACTGTCCAGTGTACGAGCGTAAGCACTCAGGAGAGTGGCATAACGACCTTTTGCAAGTGGGATGGGCCAGGACATCAACCTCTCTGAGATGCCAGCAGTTTTGTTTTCAATGCAAAAGCGACACCATGGTTTCTGCGTTCATTTGCTGGATAACCTTTCCAGAGGAATGTGTATCCTTCTCCTACCTCTGTTAGGCTGTCCTCTTCTGAAAGACGAGTTTCACTTAAGGCAGCTATGTCAATGTTGTATCTTTGCAGTGCATGGGCGACAATAGCTGTCCTGCGGTGTGGTCTGTCATTTTCATCACTATCAATTAGTGTGCAAACATTCCAGGTGGCAATGTTAAGGGGTATTTTTCTTCTATTTCGAACGCAGTAAGGAATGCCTTGGTGGATGCGGTTATCCACCCAGGTGGTAGTGAATCAGCCAATGTTTAGGTTACCTTTTCTAAACCCTTCCCTTCCAGGGGTGAGCAGTAGGGCCTCCATTTCTGGCTGCTCAGTCGCACTGGAAGCTGCCGAGGGATAGACCTGATTCATGCCATCTCTCCAACGACCATCACTCTAGTGCCGCCCACGTGCAGGACTCAAGCTGATGACTTCCAGCCGCATTCTCGACCTGTCACCGTCACCCTATCCTGTCGCCGGGGGACTTTTGTTGGTTGGTGGTGAGTATGAAAAATGGTGGTGAAAGCGAAGGAAACAGTGTGGTAGCGCAGAGAAAGGATTATTGTGGTTCTGTGGGGTGCGCTCTTCCCACAACCACATCTTGGCCCTCCTCAACACATGTCAGTGGCATGAACGATTCAGGACGACTGACAGCAAATTTGGGTTGCAGGGATATGCCGGAAAACCCAGTATTTCTGGAAACCGCCTTATGTGGTACCCCGCGCATATATTTTTCGTTTGGGGTTTACTCCCGTAGCCTTAACCCACCCAAGGGCTGTCCACAAGGCAGTGGGTGCAGTGGTTGGTAGGCATCAGGGTGCATCAACGCGCCAGTGGTCCTGCGTGCCGTACCTCTGGGGCCTACTGCTGCTCAAAGATCCCCTGTTGGTTTAGCCTAGGGTCGCAAGACACCTAGTTACCGTGCGTGGCCACTGGGAGGCACAACAGGTGTCTAGGTGATGGAAAGGCTGTGTACTAGCAGGGGAAGACTTACGCACTCGGCTTCCCTTTTCGCTACGAGAGTTAGCCAGTGGCAGAAGCTGAAAGCGAAAAACAATGGGAAGCAATCATTTGACGCTAACTGTGCTACTGCATGAGACGCATCACATCACCCTGTGCATGACACACACACACACACACACACACATATATATATATATATATATATATATATATATATATATATATATATATATATATATATATATATATATATATATATATATATATATATATATATATATATATATATATATATATATATATATATATATATATACAGATGGACAGTGTCTCTTTATTATATAGGCTAGAATACGACTCAAGCAGGTTCCATTTTTTGCGATTAGAATGAACCAGAGATCTTCCACACTATTGTCATATATTGTTGAACACATTTAATGTGTCTCCTTTCATCCCGTGTATTTGATTATGATTCCAAACAAACGTTTCTTGCATAAATTTTGTAATGGCGTAATATAGCATCGAAGCCAACCCACCACATATGCTAGGACCAGGGAGGACCAAGCAATGGCGGCTAATGACTGAGAAGATAGACATTTAGGCTGCTCTCACCAAAGCCCCGTAACCTTAGCTCACAAGGATGCTGAGGTTGCAGATACTACAAGAAACTATCGAAATTGAGCGTGACTCGATAGCACCTCTAGCAGAACGCCTGGTAAGGACGTTTCCTATAGATCATCACAACACCTTGATTGTATTTTATTTTCTTCTCTTTTCTCTTATATTACTTCATTCCTAGATTGTCGCTATGTTCTTATATCCCCCGCACCAATTTATAATAATAATAATAATAATAATAATAATAATAATAATAATAATAATAACAATAATAATATTAATAATATTCCTGAAGTGGACCCTCTTTCAAGCACGTTGCATTAAAGATTAAAGCTGCATCATTGGCGTTGATTTTGTAGTTGAGCTTTTCAATTGCTCTAATTTCCCTTTTCTCAAAAGACTCCATTGCGACCAGTACAACGGATACTCCAACAGGCAGTTCAACCGAGAGGTCAAACGTGCAATGGGTAATTGATACGAGACTGAGTCCAACAGCGAGAGCAGTACTGTACTTCCAATGTCAACCTGTACTACAAGGGTGTTATGCACAAACAGTACCGGGAAAACGAGAAGGCTATGAAGGAAATTATAAGGATAAACTAGATCATTTATTATCAAACAACAAGGACCAGTTTCCTCGTTATGAAGGACAACCCAGCTCCTTCCGTGCATGATTTTCTGAAGAAGTCTAATGTCGCCTTTTCCTACCAATGCCCAGTCCATGGATGCCCCCAGCCATTTCATTAGAATGATAACGATGAGATTTTTCTAAACATTTGTCCTTGCAGGTTCAGCAGGGTGCTGTTAAGATCCTGCAACACTTGGTGCATAACAAATGCATCAAATGAGAGGATTTTATTGGCAATACCACGATCATCGTTAACACTTCGGACAGCAGAAGACTAAGGATCATATAGGCCCTGTTCATTCAGCAGGAAAAGCCGAACCTGAAAACTACCCAAGAAATGTTCCTCCTCCCTTCCTGCCATAGGAACATCAATCAACACCTCACCAGCCTCGATGAGCATGCCTGTGACTGAACTTCCCGGTGAGTTCCTCTGCCAATCAGAAAGCAGCTCCGGACTCACTGGACCTGGGAGCTGAGCGGCAGAATAGCTTGCCTGATGTTGAACCCTGCTCAAAGAGCATCTCAGCAAATCGGTGAGCAATACTGGGAGCCCAGCCCAATATTACTCAGACCCCGCCTAACGCTGAGAGCCATGAGTGGAGCTGCGACATGGCTATGACGGAGAGCGCGGCGGATCCCCTCCCGGAGAGCGCCTCAGCCAATGAGACAGCTGCTCTATTCCAGATTCGGTACCACCTCCACTCACAGGGACCAATCAACGACCAGCATCTGAATTAACTACTGCCTTGACCCGTATTGATAGAGCCAGTCCCGCTTACATCATTCCACTT
Source organism: Palaemon carinicauda (assembly GCF_036898095.1). Lineage (NCBI taxonomy): Eukaryota > Metazoa > Arthropoda > Malacostraca > Decapoda > Palaemonidae > Palaemon > Palaemon carinicauda. The sequence goes on along the minus strand of NC_090756.1, from coordinate 42,362,926 downwards.
CTAGCCTGGAGATGAGAGGAACCACAGAGCACCCTCTTGAAATGTGTTGCAGCTGACTCTTATGTACCCTGTATTTGATAAGTTTACTTCTAGTAAATTTTCAGTAAAATCTTAGAATCTATCTATGTATTTTGATCCCCTACCTACCAAGGACCAACATAGTACAGCCACTGATAGAATGCAGTACTGAGAAAAGGAAAATTAGAGCAATTGAAAAGCTCAACTACAAAATAAATGCCATGAAGGCAGTTAAAATCTTCAATGTAAATAATAATAATAATAATAATAATAATAATAATAATAATAATAATAATAATAATAATAATAATAATGATAATAATAATAATAATAATAATAATAATAATAATAAATAAAAGGTGATAAAATAAGAGGAAGAATTTCTTCTATTCCAATGGGCAAGTTATTCATTACTCCTCCTTCGAGATAATAAAAATTGCAAAGGATAAGCCTCGGTTCTTAATCAAAGTCAGAATAGGACTTATATAATCTTATCAGCTCACGTTCACATCGCGACACTTCATTATTTTTATTGTTCATGTCAAAAGACTGAGAGAGAGAGAGAGAGAGAGAGAGAGAGAGAGAGAGAGAGAGAGAGAGAGAGAGAGAGAGAGAGATAGAGAGAGAGAGAGAGAGAGATTACAATCTACTATCTGATATATTGCTATTTTTCCCTATTAAGATTGAAGAACAGGTGTGTGCGGTGATGAACCTAAAATTAAAAGACTTAATATCAAGTAGGCTTATATAAAAACTTTAGTTCTTATATCCATTTCTTTCTCGGAATACATAAGTAATTTCTCACGCATCAACAGTTATGATTAAAATTGATTTTTCTTCTAACATTTAGAATTCTTTTTAAAATCTTTTTTTTAATCATTCTTAATTTTTACCTTTTATTGCCCGATATGAGTTATTTTCTAATTGTTTAAGAATTTGCTATCTGAATTAGCATATATCTATATATTCAATTGGTCTTTTTATTCAATATTTCATGGGCTACTTATCCATTTTTAGTTATCTGTATCTTAAAAACATGCTCTTCATCACATATCAATACTACCTCGGGGTTTCTTATTCCTTCATCAGGCTTGATTTTTAATCAAGACTTGGCGTTACAATGCCTAAGATCAATCCTCTCTCTTACTCGCCAAGAACCATTCCGATACCCAGACATACCTTACACACCCTGGCCATAATAAAATCCTACTTTCATCACAATAGTGCAACTTCTATTTTACCATCTCACGAACTCATATCACTTAATTTTATTTCCCAATTCGTATTATATTTATTCAAATATACTTTCATGTAGACAATTTATTCTCTTTGAACCTTAAAGAGACATATAAAAAAGAATAATAAAATGAAAGAAATAAAGACAATTGTTGTCCATTGACTGACTTTTCCTCATTTATACCAGCTATGATTGCTTCCCCTTCATAAAACAACAAAAATAATGATATGGGATAATCACTGAATGGTCTCATAAAGGGTAGATATATCCTAATGCCCTAATTATTTTCGTGGCTACAGGATCACAGCCGCTAGTCAGAAGAAATAGTATATACGGGTAAAGTAATTTTTCTCTGCGAACAACAATATTCCAATAATGGCACCTATTCTAATGAACAGCTGACTTATCTTTACGAATAGATTAATATACCTAAATGAGATTAGATAACGCATTTTTTCTAGGAATATCATTATATTGTTTACATATGTTCTGTCTTAATGTTGTTACCGTTCCTAAAATATTTTGTTTTAATTGTTTCTTACTTCTCTTGTAGTTTATCCATTTCCTTATTTCCAACTTTCAAGAAAACAATAGTATAATGCACATAAGATTTTGGGTTTGCATAACTTTTTGGGATACAACTCAATTTCTTTAGCCAAAATCCTATTTTCAAGAAAACAATAAAGTAATTTACATAACCTTTAGGGTTTACTCATTTTTGGGGGGATACAGCTCAATTTCTTTAACCAAAATCTTATTTTCAAGATAAACAAAATTATTTACCTAACTTATTGGGATACGGCTCAATTTCTTTAACCTAAATCTTACTAAAAAAAAAAAAAAATAAGTAAATAAATAAAGAAATTTACATAACCTTTGGGGATACGGCTTCATTATTTTAACTAAAATCCAACCTTCAAGAAAACAATAAACTGATTTATATAACTTTGATTTCGTAATTCCTCTTTATTAAAATGTACTTCCAGATAGACACTGGAACCTCTTTGAACATTAGAGAAATAAAAAAATGATAAAAGGAAAGAAATAAAAACAATTATTGTCTATTCACTGACGTTTTCTCACTTATATCACGTAAAACAACAACAAATACTGATATGGGATAATCGCTTAACGATCTCATAAGTGGTAGAAATATCTTGATGGCCTCATTATTCTCGTGAGCACAAAAATAGATGTTTTTATGTTGAACAGGCTGATATCAGTTGCTTTTTATTTTCAATATAGGAAGACATGTTTTAATGTTGTTACCGTCCTTAAAATGTTTTATTTTAATTGTTCCTTACTTCTCTCGTAATTTAA